>NC_056745.1:1195817319-1195897319 GCF_019279795.1 Protopterus annectens
CTTTGGATGAGATGTGTAGTAATTATAAAACTGTTGCAGATTTTATAGCCATTTCCTATTGCAATATTACTAGCTTAACATTTTTTTAAAGTAACATGGGTAATTTATTCTTCAATGGAAGCACTGAATTTGTACATGAAACACTGAAATGTAAAGTTGTTTGCCAGCAGCACCCTCTTTGTTAGTTACAGATCTCTTTAATGTGGAATTATTCAGAAGACTTTTACTTCTGTAGAGACTGTATATTGACTGATATTGGTGGATTGCAATGACAGAAGTTTGATTGGCCTTTTGTGGTAGAAATGTTATGTAATGGGTAGTTTTGTCATTATTGGTTCACATGTTTTGGTTCATTGCTTACTGGAAAAATGTTTAAACCTACAAATTTAAAACACACTCCAACATGTGGTACTGTATTATACAAGGAATGTAATTTAATACAATTAGGATGATGCATCAAAGAACACATGCATGTATGTATGGAACTAAAAAATGTGTGCAAGGGGCCTATGGTTTGAAGACAGTCCAAAGATAAACTTTATCTGCTACTTTTTCTTTAAGTGTGGGTTTCAACACTGTTTCAATGAATGTGAGTTTCAAGGACAGAGATGTTTAGTGTTAATGCTATGTCTGTTTTCATTGTGAGAACGTGTTGTTTTGTTTAGCAAATGGCTACCAGTGTTTGTGCTATAAAATGTGAAATAAAGGTTTTGAATTTCTCTAATCATTGCAGAAGTAAAGCAGAAGATAGTATGCACACTGACAGGTTTGAAAAGTGTTTATGGTAACTGAGGAGAAATAGCAAAGTAATGGGACACTGGAATGGCTGGGTATGTGTTGCTTGGGGGGGGGGGTCTGATACATTACCCTGCCTAGGGCCCCATTTGACCATGATCCAGCTCTGCCATCCTGGACTGGTTCTCTGCCTTATCACTGGTGAGTGCTGGGATAGGCCCTAACTCCCTGTTAGCCTAAATATGATATACTAGGTATCAGAATGAATGAAAGAATGAATAAATTGAAAACATGTAGGGTACTTCTCGTGACTGACAGGAGCCAAGTGAGGTACTCTAAGCACTTACTGAGGATGTTCCAGGTGTCTCCCATGGGAGCACTAGGCACTTCCCAGTGAAGGAGGCCGCAGGGGTAGACCCAGGACATGCTGGAAAGGTTATTTCTCTCAGTTGGCCTGGAAGTGCTTAAGCATTCTCCAGGGTAAGCCAAAGACTGTTACTGGAGATAGATGGTTGAATGGAGAGATGAATGGAGGACTTTGAAACACCTCTCAACTGTACAGATTTTTGCAGAATGTCCAAATTTTTGGCTCATATTTTTGGCCTGTTCTTCTTTTTTCCTGGCAAATCACTGGAATGATCTCAGGATTGAAGTCACTAAATAATGACATACATTTGAGTTTCAGACTTCACATCCTTCAGAAAATGTATATTAAAACAAATCCTGTTACTCTAGCAACTTTCTAAGTTTATAAAAACAATATTTTAAAGATGTCCCTATTTGTACCTCCATTTTGTCAAGCTTTGTCAGATTTTTTGCATTAACAGGTTGAGAGGTATTAACAGTAACAAATAAAACAAATCCAGGACCACAGAAAATAGCTCACAAGTAGTTTAAAGTTGCAGTGCCAAATAAATGTAAAATGAAATTCCTGAAAAAGGAATTAGACATCAAGTCACGTCCTTTGATAAAGATATTTTTTTTTCCTGGAAATGAAAAAAAAAAAAAACTAACCTCACTGCTGAATGTTTTGACAGCAATACATTTGGAATAAAGAGGACAAACCAAATACAATACTTTAATGGACATCTTTTTCTTATTCATTTCCTCCAAAAAACTTAATGGATTGTGATTCCTGCTTTTATATATCAGAAAAACTGCATTACCGTGCAGATTAGCAAATTTGCCTCTTCTGACAAGGTCTTGCAATCATATTTTCTTCCCTGTTCATAGCACAGACCTTGAATCTGTGCATAAATGACGCAGGCACAAGTTTTAGAATGTGAGATATTTTTACATTTTGCAACATCAGCGAGATCTATAAAATTTCAGCAGTGTATTATTTATTTATTTTATTTTATTTGACATTTCTAAACCGGGTCAGTCCAGCTGAGCCAGTGGTGCATTTTAGGTGGAGACCCTAGGAGAAAAGCTCCAGTGATAAAATAATGTCCTTAAACATACAGAGTAATAATAATATACATTCAGAGCTTTACATAATAGTACAGAGTGAAAATGATGCAATAAGGAAATTACAGTAGTACAATACAATTGAGAAACTAAACTTTTTAGTGAAAAACAAAAACAAAGAACAAATCTTATACTTGTGCAGAAAAGTGACATCTTAGATAGTTTGCGATAGATATTTACATTCTAGGTCAGTAAAGGTACAGGGTGGAGAGAGTTGAAGTCCAAGTTAAGAGTTTCAGTGAAAAAGAAGGAAATGTGATAGCAAACAAGGGTATAGTACAAGAGTATTAAGATTAAATATGAATAGTAAACAAGAGTACTATAGGTAGAGCAAGAAATTATGTTAATGAGAGTAGTGGAAACTGAGATGGGTTATTGCCTGATGTAAAATAGGAAATAACTGCAAGGTGGAGATAGAATACTGTGCAGGAGTAGTATATGGAGAAATTACTGGAGAAACCAACAAACAGTAGAAGTGGATAATGGGATGTCTCATGAATTAGTATGAGAAAAGATACTTATAAAGGGAGATAAGGGGAAAAGAAAAGAATGATGGTGGGGATGTGTTAAGGGAGTGAGGTGCTTGGGCAGAGATGTGAGGTAGCATAGCTGGCCTTAGGCATAGGCAAACTAGGTGGCCGTCTAGGGCACCACTCTAGTAGGGGCACTTTTCCAGTATTTATTTGGTGTAGGTAGACTAGAATGGGGGCACTGGGTGGTGTGGTGGGGGGGTGCCATGGAGCCCTTTTGCCTAGGGCACCATTTGACCTAAGGTCACTCCGGTGAGGTAGGGTTGGAAGGGGTGAGAGGGTTTAAGTAGGTTCATGGCAAGGGCAGTTCCATGAGCTTAAGAGGAATTGTTTTAATTGTTTTTTGAATTGAGTAGTGTTTGGGGTGGTTCTGATATGATGAGGGAGTTTGTTCCAGGCTAGGAACACAGTATGGTTATAGAGAAGTTTATATATATTTCTGTTTGGTTTATGTATGACAAGGAGTTGTTGGTCAGAGCTTCTGAGTGGTCTGGTGGGGGTGTAGAAAGATACAAGAGAAGAGAGGGAGGGACAGGCAGTAGATTTGTATAGGATGGAGAGGGTGATTTGAAGTTGTGATATGAGAAGCTGATGGGGGAGTTCTGGCCACTGTAATTGTTTTAAAGTTATACAATGGTGGGTTTTATAGGGTTGATTAGTTGCAAATCTAGCAATTTTATTGTACGTTTGTTCAAGTTGTGAGATTAGTGAGGATTGTAGGTTAGAGATGATGGGTGAAGCACAGAGAAGGCCTGGTAGTAGGAATACTCTAGCTAGAGATAATTTGCCCTCAGGAGTAAGATATTTTCATTGTGGTACAATAACCCTAGTTTTTGGTGTGTCTTTTTGATACACGGATGAATGTGATGGTCATATTTAAGCTGATCATCGCTAATGGTGCCAAGGAGTTTAGTATGAGGGTCAGCTTTGATGATGGTGTTGTCTAATGAGTGGGTATAGAAGGAGGATTTGTGGTGTGAGAGTGAGTTAGGTAGGAAGAGTAAGAGTTTAGTTTTCTTAAGGGTTTAGAATTAGCTGGTTTTCGTTAAGCCATTTTTCGATGGAGTAGAAGGTGTTTGTGTAATGGAAATGTATTATTAAATAATACAGATGGATTAGTGGATATGGATGATGGTAGGCATACCTCTCAATTTCTTTGCTCAAGTATTCTGGAAAAATGCCAAAAAGTAAAGGCCAAAATCATGGACAGATTTTAAAAAGTGCTCTTACAACCTTAGGTTGTTAAAATACGTATGATGTCCGAAACTCAACTGTTATTATTTAGTAACTACACACTCAATCGGTTGCAATAAAACTGCAACTTTTATGAGGAAAACGACAAAAATATGAGGGAAAATCTAGATATTCTTGAAACCTTTTGGGCAGTTGAGACATGATTGTAGGCATAGTGCCAGCACACTGACAGTAAGGGCTGCATAGTAAAAGTACAGAGGAATCCACACAAAGGCAACACAAGGGCATGAGGGGTGGGGAAGAAGAACACATTTTTGAGGATGATCTGCCCCATTTTCATTTTTTATGAAGAAAGGTAGACGGGATGGTAGAAAGAAGCGTGAGTGTAGAGGAGGTAGGATATAGAGAAGGAAGCATGGAAAGATAAAAAAACAATGTAGACAAAGTCTATTGGAAGGTAAGGACATGGCGGGGTGGTGAGAGCAAGAGTGGAGAGATATAGGCAAGACAGAGTCAAGTCACAAACAACAACTGAGTAACCTAGATACACACTGATAAAACGAATAAAACAATAAACTCACTCCAGTGAAAAACACCCATCACACGAACTAAAATACGTTTATTGAGAGCTTTTGTCCATTTATAACCAGAGACTTCTTCAAAATAACAAAACATTCATGTAAATGAACATTTAAATATCCCCCAGTAAAATCATGTGATTACAAAAAACATATCAACCAATAAAAACTGAGTTCACATTCAATTATCAGCTATTACACTTCCTTTTAAAACAACACTAATACAAGATATACAAACTTTTTTGTTGTTTTCATATGAAGCAAAAGAAAAGAAACATAAACCAGTCACAATGTGTTACAAGATGCCATAACCCTATAGAATTTGTTTGTTAGAAAAAATGTTTAAACTACATACAAACATATTTTTAACACACTAGCGATGGAGGTATGATCATTAAGGCCCGGGGGTACATGTGCATTGAGCTTTATTTGCCTATTTAGTTTTTTGAGCTCCAATAAATCAGCCCACGGTCTACCCCTAGGGTCCCTGAGAACTCCTTCTAATACAAAAAATGAAAAATTTGTGTTGGAAACCTTACTATATGTTTAAATAAAGCATTTTTGTTGTTCTTGTTCTTGATATCGAGCACATGCTCATATATTCTATTTTTTCATTTCCGTTGTATTTTGCCAATGTAGAAGCTTGCACAGTAATCACAAACTGCTGCATAAACCACACCCATAGAGTTATAAGTATAATATCCATAATAACCCTTTTGTCAATTCTGATGCTGTCAAGGTTGCTAATGAATTTACATTGTCTGCAAAATCCACATTTGTAGGTGCCTACTTTATTCATATACTTGCTCTTCCCCCTCAAGTAGGACATCCCTTCAAATAAATTTCTAAATGTTTTCCTCCACCTGTAGACAATTTGAGTTTTTTCACCAAGCAGTTCAATAACTCCCTCAAAATAAGTAAAATTTCTTCAGTTTTTACATAATATGTTTGAAATAAAATGGTGATCAAGATTAAATCGTGTAACAAAGGAGTGAACATAATTTCTGTTGGAAGAACCGTTCGTTTCCAAGGCTTTTTGCTTGGCCTTATCCAACCTCAATAATGGGGGGAACAATCCCTGTTGTCTCTTCTGTTTAACCTAATCCTTAATTCTCATAAAAGATGGGTGGAGTACTCTCTTGAACTAAACATAGCAAACAAAACATCACATTGCATACTGAAATCTACCTCTTCTGAAACCATCCTGGCTATTCTAAAGAATTACCCTTTAACAATCTCAACTATCTGGTGCTTTGGGTGGGAGCTAGAGTAATGCAAAAGGCTATTACAGTATGTGGGTTTTCTATAAATATTGCTTGTTGTACCTTCTATTTACCAAATCCTTATAAATTTCCACATCTAAATAGTTGATTTTCATGGCATCATAGCTATATGTAAATCGTAAAAATTTAGTAGTACTATTAAGATACTCAATAAAATCACTAAGATGTAGAAAAGACAGAGAGAAGCCAAATGGAGATGGGAAAGATTGGACTGCAAACAGAGTATATAGAGTGGCACATAAGGAAGAGGAGGACCATAATGAGGATAGAGTGGAGTACAAAAGGCCTGCCTAACTGACCCAAATGGAAACCTATCCAGATGTCAGCCACCTCCAAGGCTGACAACATGGGCAAGTGCTTCCTCTGATGGGCAGTTGGATGGGGCTAGGCAGCCAAGCAACTCTAAAAGCTGCACTAGGAGACATTCTACGCTATCAGTGTAGGTGTCCAGTTGCTGGGTCACCTTGGTAGTAAATAGGCATACCCCCTGGCTCTGGGTAACTTAGGATGTTATCTCCAGACCACTCTGTGATAGTTGATATAATGAAAATTTTTCCAATTGATAGAATGCAATGTGGAGCAGGTAAGGCCTCTATGGCAATGTGGGTGGATAAAATGGCTCAGAGGACCTCAGTGTTGTAGAATGCCCACACAATGATGCTTCTCTCATCTGCTGTCCATGGAAATATCCTCCTGAGAATATTGCAGCATCACATCAAGGAACTGGTGCAGGATGTGTGAGGCTGATACCTGCAAAACCTCTAATATGCCCCCTGACAAATGCAGAAAGGTCACCATAGCAAGACTGGTTAAGGCTACACAAGTTTTTCTGTCCAATGGGATAGGCATTCCATGCATCCTTCTTGATTCCATGTGAGGACAGCACATGTCTATTGTCTTCTGTGTACTGTCTCTGTCCACAAACAATAGGCCACCAATGTCCTAGTTGTGGAGGTGATGATGGTATATCAGCCCCTGTTGAAGTCAGCTTTGATGCAGAGTAATGATATGCAACATTGCAGATACTGGCTTAAAAGTCTGATAGTAACACAAACTGCTTTGCTAATATTGATGTCACTCTTAGCATCACAGCATGAGTGAAGTACCTGTCCACCAAAAGAACTCACATTCAGAACAGATGATCAACAAGACTCGTGCTAATTTTATTCATTCTGAATTACTCTGCCATATTTGATTTCATCACTTGCTTACATGATAATGCTCTTTAGCATGCTGACACTAATTTGCATGCCATCATGCAGTCATTTGCATACCATGCATATGACGCTAGTTCTCCAGTAGCATGGCCATGCTATGTGTGCCTCTGAATTACCCTTTTCCTTGTGCAATAATATTCACAGTGTTATTTTTACATTTACATTGCATGCTGCTTGTTTCTGAATTGTCCCATCATTTTGACTTGCCTTTAACTCAACTTATATGTGCAAACAGCCAGTATCAATGATATCCAGTAATATATTTTCCCTTTTTTTTCAGACTTTCAAAGAATTCATTAGGGTGGATGTGGATATTTATATAGTTGGCTGTGACAGTAAGTACACTTTATTATTAAAACAACCATATATTTGTTTTACATATGTACCCACAGATCAGAATTTAAAATAATATAGTTCTAAATAAATAAATAGGGAAAACTTGCAATGTTTCTGGAGTTTGTAGTGTTATTACTTAATCAGATGCCCAAAGGATATGAATGTGAACATGAAAATAAAGTCATGGTAGCATCAGTAACTTCTTGACAAGATATGTCATCTGCTATGTACATACCTCTCAACTTCTTTGGTCAATGATTCTGGACAAAGCTAAAAATAATGGTGAAACAAAGAGACAAAAGCAGGGTCAGTTTTTAAACATTACTCTAATTCACTTAGAAAGTTAATAGAACAACAGGTCTTGCATCTGCATGTATTTTCTGAACAGTAAGAAATGGGAAATTTAAATTTTTGGCATTACTGATCAGTTAATTCTCGACATCTGAAAAGTGTGGATATGAATAATACAAGTTATCAAACATACTGTAAGCATCATTCATAAAGGACCTAAAAAGTAAGGCCTCTGAGACCACGGATGGCAAGCAGCAATCCTAAGTTTGAATCGGTACTGCATGACTGACATATTCATGCTTCTTTACTGCTGAAGGATTTTTGTTGGCCTCTGTCTATCTGACATATCCAGCAAACAGAGAGAGAAAAACAAAGAGAAATGCAAAAAGCAATTGTTTATTATTTCACCTAGGTGATATTTCAAATAACTTTATATATAAGATTAGCAAGAAAAGTCTGACTAAAGAAATATGGATTCTCTGACCCTATTAAGGTAAAAATCAATTTTAGGTTACTTTACTCTGCTGCACATACAAAATAAATAAATTGGCATTTTCTGTGTTAGCTCTTGAATTTGTTACACTTTACTGCTTTTAGGCTCTGAAAAATGTTCTGAGCTTCATCCACATATAAAAAACAGTTTTGTCTGTGCAAGTGACAGAGCATACACCTCACAGTACACCAGAAATATGGTGAAACTCTTTCAAGTGGATTGTTCTTGTTTTCACATTATATTCATCTGGCCAGACCCCTCACCCAGTTCCTTACTGCAGACTGGTTAGTGACCCTCTTATACAATATTTTTAAGCACTGTTAGACATGTAGTATTGCCTTATCTCTTCAATTAACCTTCTTTATGGAATGGTGTTTATTTATATAAGTATTTGTTAGATAGGTAAGTGAAATGGCCCAAGTACCCTTTTCAGCCATGACTTACACCAGTTGTATACAAAACATGACTCAAAAGAATATGACATAGATCACCATAAACAATTAATAGTAAAATAGCATTGCATATTTTAAATATCTCTATAATTAACAGGAGCACTAAGACATATATGGTGTAATTTAACATTTGTTACAAAGAATACAAATATAGCCCTTCCTGTCTAGTAAGATTTGGTGTAATTATTTTATACTATGTAAAACAACAGGATAGAAAAAAGCTGACAGTGGTTAACAATATAATAAAATCACTGTGTAATTGTATGCATTGATTTGGCAAGCTTCTTAATTATTTTTCAGCTCAGGTCACTGTAATTATCTCATGCTGGTTTGTCTGTGTAGTAATACTAGTGATGAGGCATTGCAATTCACAAATGTCCCATCATAATACTGTTTTGTAGCACAGTGGGGCATTCTACCATGTTGTACTTAAAATTGTTTGTGTCTTTCGGCTTTTCCCGGTTAGGGGTCACCACAGCGGAACTCCGGTCCGCTAATGATTGGCAGTAGATTTTTACGTACTGGCTTGCCGGGCCTAATGCACAACCTTCAGCGAAGGAACGCCCATTCACGCATGTCGCCACACAGAAGACGGTCTAACTGAGAATCGAACAGGCAACGTCTAACAGTGAGGCCACAACGCTACCGCAGCACCACCACCGCAGTACTACCATGTTGTACTATGTTGTACTTAAAATATGATTCATAAATAGAAGGAGTAATATAGCATTGGACGGACTGAATCACGTTGTAAACATATGGAAAAGAGCCTAGGGCAGTGCTGGCTGCTTCCTATAAATATATAGGAGGGAGGCTGGCATTGTAAAGATATGTCAGGAAAACTAGCACAGTGCTTGCTGCATGCTATAAATATATGTCAGTTAACCAAGAACAGTTCTGGCTGTGTGTTGTAAACATAAGGCAAAGACCCTATTACATCATTGGCTGCATGTTACAAACATATGGCATGGTGTCTGGCACACTGCGAGTTGTATAATGTAAATATATGTCATGGAGCCTAGCACAGTTGTGTTGCATGCTATAAACAAAAGAGAGATAAGCTATCACAATACTAGCTGCACTCTGTAAACAGGTGAAAGATAGCCTAGTGCAGTGCTATCAGTATCCTATCAATATATGAGAGGGAGTCTAGCACAGTGCTAGCTGTGTGCTGTAAACATATGGCAGGCCGCATAACATAAACATATGGCAAGTAGTCTACCACAGTGGTGGCTGTATACTGTAGACAAAAGAGAGATAGCCTAGCACAATGCTGGCTATATGCTGTAAACATGTGGCAGACAGCCTAGTACAGTGTTGGCTGTAAGCTGCAAACATATAGCAGGGAATCTAGCACAGTGCTGGATGTATACTGTAAATATATGGCAGAGAGTCTAGCACAGTGCTGGATGTATACTGTAAACATGTGGCAGAGAATCTAGCACAGTGCTGGATGTATACTGTAAACATATGGCAGAGAATCTAGCACAGTGCTGGATGTATACTGCAAACTTATGGCAGAGAGTCTAGCACAGTGCTGGATGTATACTGTAAACATATGGCAGAGAGTCTAAAACAGTGGTGGATGTATACTGCAAACATGTGGCAGAGAATCTAGCACAGTGCTGGATGTATACTGTAAACATATGGCAGAGAGTCTAGCACAGTGCTGGATGTATACTGTAAACATCTGGCAGAGAGTCTAAAACAGTGGTGGATGTATACTGCAAACATGTGGCAGAGAATCTAGCACAGTGCTGGATGTATACTGTAAACATATGGCAGAGAGTCTAGCACAGTGCTGGATGTATACTGTAAACATATGGCAGAGAGTCTAAAACAGTGGTGGATGTATACTGCAAACATGTGGCAGAGAATCTAGCACAGTGCTGGATGTATGCTGTACATATATGCTAGGGTACCTAGCACAGTGCAGATTGTATAATGTAAACATATGGCAGAGAGCCTAGCATGGTGGATAAAGCCACACAGCAGCTCTCCACATTTGGTGCTTCCAGTACAGTTTTTTCATGATGAAGTGAGAAGGAGGGAAAATCCAGTTATCCTTCCACATACTCCATCAGTAGTTGGTCCCACTTCCATGAAGCTAAAATATGCAGTTAGCCTTAGATGCTCCCTGATTATGTTAATTTGCACACTAATTATGTTCATCATCAAAACCTAAAGTTATGGAAAGGGACTGCATGATGCAGTGCATTGATTAATAACTCATAGGTCAAGTCTATACTTTGATTATTGTTCTCAGTCTTTAGATAATAATAATAATAATAATAATAATAATAATAATAATAATAATAATAATAATAATAATAATAATCATTTATATCCCGGGGAATAAGGTTTTATAAACTTATTAAGTCTTCCTTTGCCTTACCATTGGTAAAAGAGCTTTTCTAAGGCTGTATCTGCTACCTAGAATCATCTCTCCTTGGAAGTTCAAAATGATGAGTGCTTTACCTTATTACATACAAAACTGATTGTTTAACCTCTTCTTATAAATGCAGCTACTCTAGAGACAACAGATAGCCAAGTGTTTGGCTTTGGCACAGCCTGCACGATAAAGCACTTGAAAATCACTTGTTACTTAATAGCACAGGCTACACTATAAAGAATACCCAAACAAACTTTTATTGCAGGAATATTATGTATGTTTATGTTTTTGAAATTTATTTTACACACCATTTTATTTTTAATTCATCATAACGTAGCATGAATAATACTTATCAAACATGTAATATATAATATTTTTATGTATTGTGTGTTTTTGTAATTTATTTCAAACACTGTTGTTATTTGTTTAAAAATGTTACTCTATTCATGAGGAACTTAAAATATAATCTTCTTTATCTTTGGAAATATGTTATGTCATTTGATTACCGTTTGCAATGTTCACTGCTTATGGCCCAGGTTATGGCTGTAAATCATCACATCTACCTGGTTAACAAGCAAACTTGAAACAAGTATGCAAGCAATAATGCCCAACAGGATATGTGTTATTGTGGAAATAACCCCCATACAGAGGTGTTCTGAGGCCCCACGCCACAGGCGTCTGGCCTCTACACCCCTGGAAGGGCATTATTTCCACAATAATACACACCCTGGAGGGCATTATTGTGCTTAGAAAATGGGCTGTCTGTAAAATTGCTGTGTTTTACCTTATTTATTTTTTTTATTACTATATTATTTTTATATATATTTTCGATGCAGAATAGTTCTCTACCTAAGGTTTCAAACTTGCTATAGTACATGTTAATGGTGTTGGAGAAAGCATTTTACATCCAAAATATTTTTTAACACTTTAAAAAAATATTCGGGTAATTACCTTATTTTAGTCCCTTACGCCTAAAACATTTGGTTTGTTGCCAGTCATTGGAGATAAAAGTTATTAAATAATAACAGACATTTGAGTTTCAGATTTTTATTTCCTTCAGAAAATTCATGCTAACACAAATCCTTTTATTTAAGCAGGTTTGTAATTTTATAAGCATAATAATTGAAATTTGTTCCAATTTTTGAGCCTTTGTTCCCCCTTTAATTTAGGCATTATCAAGCTTTCTTCAACTGAAAGGTCCAGAGGTATGCAAAACTCATTACTGCTGCCAGTGACCAATCTCACTCACTCTTTCTCACACATATACACAACCCTCTGCTTCAGAAAATGCATGATAACACAAATCATTTAAATTTTTCTTATTTTGAGCCTTTTTCCCCTGTTTATTTTAGGCTTATCCAGATACCTTGATCCCATACCTCTCAACTGTACAGATTTGTGCAGAATGTCTAGATTTTTGCCTCATATTTTTGGTGTGTTCCTCATAAAAATGTGCTTTTTTGATAAATCACTGGGATGATCTAAAGATTAAAGTCACTAAATAATGACATGCATTTGAGTTTCAGACTTCATATCCTTCAGAAAATGAATGCTAATACAAATCCTGTTATTCTAGCAACTTTCTAAATGTATAAGAGCAATATTTAAAGTGTGCCCCTATTTCTGTGCATTTGTCCCCCATTCTGTCAGGCTTTGTCCAGATTTCTTGTGCTAAGCGATTGAGAGGTATGTCTAAGAGGTTGAGAGGTATGCAGATCTCTTAACTGCTGCTGCTACCAGGGGATTCTGCGATTACTCTCACTTTTCATAGGTTCATAGGTGTTTACTAGGCTAATGAACACAAGGGCCTTTTTAACGCTAGCCATGCATCCTCAATCTCTGACAAGTTCTGATACCCTTGATAAGTGTAAGCATGGGTCTGGGAGATGAGCCATTCAGGTTACCTGTGTCCATTAGAGACATAGGTGCCAAACCAGGGATGAATTTCCTGTTTCCCATCCAATTGTCCAAGTTACACTTGAATTGGGTTAGGGAGGAACTCCGCTTCACATGGATGGGGAGGCTGTTCCATAGACGGGGTAGTCTCTCCGATACATACCTATCTCTCCAACAGGTCCTACTTATATCACAGGCAAGGTTTAAGTCTTTAGAATGGGTAATTCTGGTGCTGTTTGTTTTGTGGATATGCAGAAGGTCGATTAGAGTGGGGTCTGACAATGTCCTGTATGCCAGTCATAGATTTCCCCTCAAAAGCCTATAAGAGACAGAATACAAGGATAGGGACTTGAGGCGGTCTACATAGGACATTTTACTTAAGCCCTGTATTCTTTTAGTGAGGAACTTTTTTTAATTTCTCTAAGTCTTTTGGGGTTCTAATACCATGACAGGAATGGACCTCATTCCTTAGTCAAAGTACGAGTAAAGTTCATGAAATTAGTATTGTTTCACTCTTTGATGTCAGCCAAAAGTGCTCTTCGCAGCACCCACAGTGTGCCCAGTAATGATTCCTTCTGCAATTCATATGGGGTTACAGGAATTGGTAACATATCTAAATACGGTTATAAATTCTTTTTTATAAGACTCGTTGCTCCTACTACTATTGGAACTGTCTGGGTATCTTTCTTCCACATGGCTCTCATTTCTGTCTGCATATCCAGGTATTTTATGACTTTGTGTCTGTATGCAAGGCACTGTAGTCACTGGGTGTGGTGATTTCAATGATCAATGCTACTTTTGTCTTCTTTTCTTGGACCACTATATCCGGTTTTCTAGCATCTATCTTTTGAACTGTTGGTAATGGGTGATCCCATGTAATATAAACTTCATCATTTTCTATGATTCTTTGTGGCTCATGTTTTCAGTGTGTTACATAGGACATTTTACTTATTCCCTGTATTCTTTTAGTGAGGAACCTCTGTGGACTTTCCAATTGTTGGATATGCCTGGCTAGGTATATACCAAAGGGGACATTGTACTCAGTGATAGGAATGATAGGTCTGATGAATGCCGAATACAGTGGAACAATGACTTCCTTGGACTTTCACTCTTTCTCTTTCACACACACACACACACACACACACACACACACACACACACACACACACAGACACACACACTTTTTTCTATTTTGTTCACTCGATCTCTGTCTCACTCTCTTACTCTCATACACATGCACACACACACACACACACACACACACACACACACACACACACACACACACACACACACACACACACACGTTTTATTTTATTTTTTTCTTATTTTACACTCGCTAAACAGCAGAAGAGCTGCTTAGTGTAAAGTAATGGTGACCGTAAGTTTTTGTCTGCGCTCAACGGCTGCTTAATATGCTGCCATAAAGCAGTGGACTTGTTTTTCAGAGGGCATTACCTGTAGATTAACACATTACCGGAGAAAATTCTTTTACCAGTGAGACTATGATCTACAGGTCATATACATCTACATATATATATATATATATATATACACACACACACACACACACACACACACACACACATATAAAATAAATAAGTCAAGTTTATTGAAGTCATTTATAATTAGTGCTAATCACTGTGTAAAAACAAACCACACAATTTAATACCAATAAATAATAAATAAATATTATATGTAAAACATAATCATGTGTTATAAACATATACAGCTGGCTAGTTTAGTTCTGGTATACCAAAGCAATTCGGTGTACCACCAGGGGCATTAAAAGAAGGGAAAGACTGAAAGAGAGAGTTCCTCTGCACAGTGAGTATTCATTTTTTTCATATGGAAGATGGAGTCATGATCAATAACCATTTATGGTCACATTAAGCAATGTGGGAGCCATAGGTAGGGGATATGTACTGCTCATATTCCACTACGTAGTGATAACTTCACTGAGTGTTTTATGGTGGGGGAGAGTCAGAAAATACAACTGAGGCTGTCAGTATACCACAAAAATGCTAAACTTAAAATTACGCCCTGCATAAGCTGGTAAAACTATGCAGTGAGGTCCATGGTGGCTCTAGAATGCATAGCACAGCCAACTATCTACTAGCCTAAAAAACAATATGGTACTAAATTCACATCATGAGGAGTTTTTAGCCATAAAAGCATTAAGAAACATCAAGAAGAACTGGCAGCTGGTTCATTAGCTGCCACCCACTTATGGTAGTAACCATCTTTGTAGTAAAGTATAAGTACTGTTCCCATTCAACATTTATTTCATTCAGTGTAGCAGATAGTTCAACAGGTGTGTCATTTGGCTTTTTTACACTTTGATGCCAGAAATGAATGCTGCAGTTCATTTAACCAGAATGTACTGCACTGTGCAAGTCTGCCGTGCACTTTCAGTGAACTTTTTCGTTTTATCCACTATAGTGCAACCATTGGGTTGGTATATATAATTTAGGGAGGTGAAGCCCCTTACAAGGGTGGTATGGAGGAACTTGATTGCCCTGCAAAAAAATTCTCTGTGTTTTTCAATAGTTTTTGAATTACACTTTTCAAAATTTAATTTTTTGAAAAGTGGGACTCATTTATTTTTCACCCAGTATAACGTAATAGAAACAGCCACTGGGTCAAATTATTCATTGGTTATTGATGAAAAGCAACACCTAGCTGTGTTCTAAAGTTTTGGGTTCTGCTTCTTCACCAAATAAGAATCCAGAAAATGTGGGCAGTAATACTAAAGTGGTGCCATCTGCAGTTCATAAGGTGCAGCTTTAATCCTGTTTCCTCTATTAAACCTTTGCTCTAATCCAGCTGTTATAATTATTTATAACATTTTTTTCTAATGCTGTAACAATCCAGACTTAACCTCTTCTAATTTGAATGCTCTGAGTTGACAGTTTACTCAATAAACTGATAACTTAAATCAAGCTGCAATAATCTTCCAGAACTTGCCAATGTACATTACTGAGTCAAAAACATAATCTATAGTGGAATGTAGTAAACTGAACCAGGCAAAGAACCAATAAATGATATATGCAAGTTTTGAACGCTAAAGTAAAATTTCTGGAATCATTAGTAAATTCCCTTGATCAAAAGATGGTGGATTTAAATTCAGGTCACAAAAGATATAACCTGAAGCTAGTAGAATTTCATAAACACTGAGGCAATAAACAATCATTGCTTTATTCAGTTAATTCTATTTTTGTTGAATTGTTTCAAAAAGACATAAACAAGATTGCTGCCAATTTTGATATCAATGTTTTACACCATGATGGCATCAAACATTGTCCTAAATAGAACTTTTACAGTGATTTTCTTATCTCTGTTATGGAAAAATACAGTTCTATAAGAAGCGACAAAGAAAAATAAAGTGTTGTTGAACTTGACATGTGTCCAGATATCAAGATGTTCCATCAGTAATTATGAGGAAAAGGGCTTTTTTGTCAATCAGGAAAATATTGTTTTCTCTGGGGACCCACTCAGAATTTGTATTTCCTGCATTACTGCAATTTAAAGATATTGATATTGCCTTCAAATTTCAGTCTCCTAAGGATGCACAGGTAAAGCTAATGGCCTTAAGCCTTTTCAGCAGCCCAATCTCCCCAAAAGCGCAGACCTTGGGAAAATTCTTGCTACTGTAAGAACAGCAGCATGAGACAAGAAATCATGGGGATCACAAGATGTCGTTCCATCTACACCTTTAAGCAGACACACTTAAAAGTTCTTGCGCCGTTGTCAAGCTCACCTCACTCTATGACCTTCCTTCTGCTTTATTTTCTTATTTTATGTTTCATAGGGAGAGAGGTATTTTGTATATAATAGGTTTCAGTTTTTATCACTCATTTGGCAAGTGACGAGAACCTGCTGTAATAAAATGTTGGCAATTATGTTTTGGCCATTTGTAGTTTTTTCTGTGTATGTGTATTGCATCTCTGAATATTGAATATTAATGTGCTTAACCATCCTAGCAAATCCAATTTGCTATTTAAGTTGATTCTCCATTTCTCTATTTCCATAGCTTTTTATATGAGGCCCACTTATCTAATAATGCAGAGGTGACACTGATGCTCAAAAATGTCAAATCAGTTTAATGACTTCAAATATTAACAAATCTAAAGAAGGTGTTATTTTGTTTCACAAGCAGCACTATCAGGTTTTAGGAAGCTATGTGGATAACATTTCTAAAGTTTTGTTACTAAAAATATTAATAGAGGATCACTTTTGTTGTACTCAGTACTGTTTATGCCCTATTAAATCATTATATTAGCTTTCCTAATGGCTTAACTATTGTCTTAATTATTCTTACTGGAGACTTTGGTACCAAACTAGATTATCTATCTAGGTCATATTCAGTGTTGTATAAAATGTAAATCTGCTATATGATATACTTGGCAGTACAAATTTCATTCATTCTCAAGTTTTACTCACCTTGACCTGCAGTGTGACAAATGTTCAGTACTTGTTTATCCCTTTTGTCATAATTCAGTTATTCAATGTGTGATGTCCCTACTCTGGGCCAATAATCAAGGATCCTTAATCTTCACCACTGACACCGGTGATTTTTACTTGGAACAAAGACAGATACACATAGTATTTCCAGATGCAGCTCTCTGCAC
Source organism: Protopterus annectens (assembly GCF_019279795.1). NCBI lineage: Eukaryota > Metazoa > Chordata > Ceratodontiformes > Protopteridae > Protopterus > Protopterus annectens. The sequence goes on from NC_056745.1 coordinate 1,195,834,818, forward strand.
CAAGCACAACTTCCCTTAAGAGTAGATAATGAACGCACTCAGTTTGGGGTCTAGGTTTCCTTCTCTTTCTCTCCAGGCCCCCAGTAAGACTCTACACTATATACACAAATCAATTGCAGTATAATCCACAAGATGTTGGTAGTCTGAAAGAGCAATAACACAGAAACAACCAAGTAAAAACCCTTAATTTATTCACCAAAAGATAAAGCTTTCAGGAAACACCCCTCTTCAGTACTCAAAACACAATTAAAACTTTAATTTTATAGATCAGTAAAACAGCACATGACACAGCCAGCCAATATTATTAAATTAATAATTAATCACAAAATTCCAAATCACAAAATAAAAAACATACAATATTTAAAAAAACAGCTTACTTAAAACATTTTTATTTCAAATAACTCATTTATATTGTTTTTGTTTAGCAACCAAAATAGGTTTTATTGTTACTACATTATTAAGCCCAGGGAACTTATTCACTTCTAACCTGATAATCCACCTATACTCTGCCATCTCCAATTTGTTATGAATATCTCCTCCCCTCAGACTCTTAAAAACTATCTCTAAAGCCTTGAATCTAAAATCATGTAATGGGCCCTTCTCATTAATATGCTTAGCTAAGGCATTGGTTATTATACATCTTCTAATTTCAGATTTATGCTCAATGATGCGTTCTTTCAGCCCCCTTGAGCATTTACCCACATAAGAACATTCACATTCTATGCATGTTGCTGAGTAAACTATTACAGTAGTGTTACATGTGGCTTGACATTTAATGCCGTAAACTTCTTTAGTGCAGGAGTGTTGAAATTGCACTTTACTACAAATATTCATGCAACAGCTGCAATTATAGCGGAGAGCTGTACCAAATTTATTTACCAATGGGACTAATAAATTAATGTTAAAGTCTTTATAACAGAGATCCCTTTTCAAGTTCATAATATTTTTGTATGCAAACCTCGGTTTAATGTCCAACAAGGTGGACAATTCGGGCATAGATGTTAAAATTTTCCAATTTTTTCATATATTTTCTACTTGCCCAGTCATATTATTGTAAGTAGTAACATATCTGAATGCAGTAGGAACATCATTGACCAGAGTTTGATGTTGGTCAATATCACTAAAGTATGGGGAGCTATCATTATTCTATTAACTCAAATATCATTCATAACATTCAAAATTGCATCCTTATTATAGCCCCTATTTTCAAATTCTTTGGCCAAGACCTCCATTTGCTCTTTACATTTTGTCTCATCTGTATTGTCTGCCGATCCTTAAAAACTGACTTTTAATAATACCACGAAAAATGTTTGGCATGCATACTTCTAGCATGTGTATATTTATTCACTTGAACTTCCTTTCTATATACACAAGTTTTTAACAAAATAGATTCCTTATATAACTCAACATCAAGATATGAAATCTTCACACAAGAAAAATTCATGATAAATTTTAAAAATGTCGTAGTACTGTTCAAGTATTCCACAAAATCACATAAACATTGTTCACTCCCTTTCCAAACCATAAAGCAGTCGTCCACAAAATGCTGATAAAATAAAACATTTTGTTTAAAGGTGTTAGAGACACTATTAATATATTCACATTCCCACTGGTTTAACACAATGTTTGCATAAGCGTTAGCCACTGGAGTACCCATGGCTATCCCAGTTGCCTGCAGAAATGGCTTACCATTAAATAGAAAAACATTCTTAGTTAGAACAACCTCTGTCAAACCACAAATATTCTCTACTTCTCTGCCACTCATAGCTGTATTACTACATAGAAATTCTCAAACAGCATTAATACCATGATTGTTGGGAATAATCGTAAATAGTGTATTTACATCTAGTGTTAACAAAATATAGTCATTTTTATTGTTATGTTTGTACCATGCAAACAATTTAGACAGAAAATCTCCTGTATCCTTTATGTAACTAGGACAGAGGATTAGATATTTACTTAGAACATTTTGTACATAAATAGATAGGGGCTCCATCATCCACCCTCTTCCTGAGACAATAGGTCTCATTGGTGGTTTTGTGGTAAATTTATGCAACTTTGGAATCTCATATATTACTGGTAAAACTGGACATGCCACTGTAAAATAGTTGAAAAGATCAAGTGAAATATCTCATTGTAGTTGTAAATCATAGATGAACATATTCACATCTGTGGTAAGCTTTTTAACTTCAAGAAAATTAATTCCTTTAAATGTTGTCTCATCCAGTAAAAATGTGTTCATTAACTCAATATATTCTGACTTATTGAAAAGAACTATTGCACCCCCCCTTATCAGCCTGTTTTATTACTATGTTATTTCCACATAGTTCAATAAGTGCCTTATACTCATCATAAGTTAAATTAAAATTAAAAGCTTTTTGTTTCCTCCCTGCTATTTTACTATATAGCTGCCTTAAATCTTCCTCACAAGCAAGCATGAATGCATTTAGTATTGGACAATTATTAGGAATGAAAGTACTCGACTTCTTATGTGGGAACATCTGTTCATTAGCTGTATGTTTGAAAATTAATTTTAAACTTATATTTCTAACAAAAGTTCTTAAATCAGTCAATGCATCTACAATAGTGTCATTTTTATTTGGTATAAACTGTAGACCTTTATTCAATAAACTCATACTGGTCGCTGTTAAAGTCTGACAGGTTCAAAACAGAACCTACATGCTTACATCTTATCTGCGACCTTGTTTGCTGTGAGGTAATGGACTGTTGTTCTTCCTTTTCACTGCATATGAGTTCATTTGTTGCTGTAAACGGTCTAGAGAATGCGGTCATTTGTTTTCCTCCACTTTCTCTGGTAACTTAACCACTAGAGGTTTTGTTAGCTTCGAAAAAAATTCACCATTCTGTGGTGCTTAAGATGTACTAGCTGATTCTGGCAACATGGTATTTTTTAATAAAGAAACTGATGATAATAGGGAGTTCTGCCTTGTCTCCTGGCCACTTTCTGCTTGCAGAATAACTGACTCACTTACTTCATGTATCTGCATATCTCCATTAGTTTGTTGAAGTGTGGGAGGTGTCTTCACTGAGTTAGTTCTACTTGATATCTGCCCCTCTGCACCATAGGATGATTTATCAATTATAGATTGCTCATTGGTTGAAGGCTGACTAACTTCATTGAATGTATCCAACTCATACATTACACCTTTCTTCATGCGATTATTTGAATTAGCTTGTACAGTTTTAGAGTCTCTTGGTCACAAAAAAATGTGACCCAGGTTAAAGTAATTTATATCTCTACATAATTTTCGCTGCTTAGTAATTTGAAGTCTTTTATCTAAGACATTAAGTCTATTAAGCATTTGCTGGTAAAGAAAGGAAAAACAGCTGAAAGTTGCTGAACCAGTAATTTAATTCTCAAGACTGATTATTTCATCTGAACAGTTAAAAAATTGAGTCTTCAGCCGAGTGTCCCAGTCCAAGTCCCCCATCACCCTCTCTGTGCAACCAGTGCTCTGTGTCCCTGCTCTGATAAGCTGACACACACACTCTTTGAGATTTGATTTTCACACACACACGCGCACACACACACACACACACACACACACACACACACACACACACACACACACACACACACACACATCTGGGAAAGGCTGGCACAAATTTACTAACTATTCCCCTCTGATTATAAGGCAGATACTTCAACCAGGACACTCCAAAGCCAGCTACACTAAAGCTCTTACAAGGGTATCCAATATACTGAGTAAAATTAATATTAATACAAATGGTATTGTTTGACCAATGCAGTAAGGCTTTCAGGAGTGGCCACAGTGTCACCAAATAAATATAAGTACTCTCAAAGGTTAATGTTTTCTCTAAAGGACCAGTCACAATGAAAAGTTTAAATATATTTAATAATAAATAATAAAATATCATGGAAATACTAAATATCTATTTACAATAAACACCAGAGAGGTTCAATCACAGGAAATATTAAAATAATACAGATGAATAGATTCACACAGATACAGAAAAACAGTGCTTAATCTCACTATATTTTCCTGAATGATCTAAAGAATTACTATTCCCTGGTTACTTACTAAAAGTTGGTGAGTGATCCTTCAATGTCAGGTTGCAGAAATAGACTACACTGAGACCTCTGTCTCATCTAGTATTAAAAGATAATCTCAGTGCTGGATTACAGAATAGCATTGCATACATCTGGTCATCTGACTTCTGGTTCCTAGAAAGTGAACCAGAATCTTGCACATATGTGTTACCATACACACAGATAGAGCTTTGCTAAGATGTGTTATAGCATCTGGAAGCCATAAAATCATTTCAACACTTCCACCCTTCAAGGGTAGCAATTAGTTCACTGCTAAGGATAATATAGCAGGATTCCTAGTCCTTATTTTCACAGACATTTCAACACTGGCTGCAATCAAAACTGTAAGATATAATCTTTATGGCCTAAACCAGGTAATTTAATTTCAGCCTATTTTTCAAAGTTAGCTAGACTGAGATTAACCTCTTCTCTTCCAGTATCCTCTGTTACAATATTAATTTCAACAGTTACCATACAGTCTGACATACAGGCACATTCCTTTTTCTGTCCAGCAGGACCCACTGTTGGTACATTTTTTAACATAAGCAACTTTACAAATACATTTTCAACACAAGCACCTTTACAATCAGTTTGATATACAAATGGCATATAATTTTTTACAGACACAACTAGCTATGCTGGCATATTTTATACATCCACTGCCCTACTTCTCCTGGCATAGCTGGCAGTGGTTCACATCATTACACAATGATAGCAAATTCCTGTCATCCTAGATATTTGAGCACCCTTTTATATATTTTATACAGTTTTCTAGGAAAAGAAACATCCCGTAGTGTGTTATTTCTTGAAAATTATTATATTATTAACCACCATATACAAAAATGGTTAGGCAAATAGTAGTTGTAATATGGTACCTTTCTGTTCAAAATGTTATTAATTTAATGTATTTTTGTGTGTTTTGTTACAACAGTTGATTGTTCAGTTATGTGTTCAACAAACAATTCAGCTTGCTTTGTTAATGAATAAATAGTGATGTATGATAAGTTGCTTACAGGAAATTTCAATAAGTATGCTGAAGGTAGAGGTAAAATAGTCAACAAAACTAAAACATTGTTTCTATTAATTTTAAAGTAAAGAAAGGAAAATAAACCATTTTCTAAATCTGTATAGGTCTCCATTGCATTAAGGGACCACAAGGGATTATTGATGCATTTGTTGATTATTTCAAGAAAATTAATGATAGTCAGAACTCTCTGAAAAATTCACATTGCCTTCACTGTTCAGTTGACATGTTTCATTTTTTTTCCAGAAATTGATGAATTTATATAACAGAAAATATGGTGAAAAACAATATGGATACTTTCCCAAAACAAGGTTTCTGGGCCAGATATGTTTTCAAATCAGTTTTATATTAAGTCTCTTGCCTCCTTAGACACTGCTCCTATACCCTACTTCACTTTTTCACTACCCCATTTTATGTCACAGACAGATATTTTACCATGGGTAAAACCATTCTAATCTCCATACTAGAAAAATGCAACAGAAAGGAACATTTATAACCCTATTTCTTTATTAAATATAGTTACAGAATTTGCACTCATATATATGAGCCGCAGTGGTGCAGCGGTAGCGTTGTTGCCTCACAGCAAGAGGTTCACCTGTTCGATTCTCGGCTGGAGCACCTTCTGTGTAGAGTCTGCATGTCCTCCCCGCGGTCAAGTGGCATTCGAAAGACATGCATAGAATGGGCGTGCTTTGTGAAGTTTGGGCGTCGAGCTGGCACCTTGGCACCATAAAAATCGACTGCCAATCATTAGCTGACCGGAGTTCTGCTGTGGCGACACCTAACTGGGAAAAGCCGAAAGAAGAACAAACAACATTTTGAATCAGTATATTCAGGATATGATATGTCTTTCTCTAACCAGTCATTTCAAGCAATATACTTGACTACACTCCTTTTTTCTATCAGCAAGTGTAATTATTTAATAACACTTATTCAAACAATGGCGTTAGCCAAGCTTGCCTTTTTATATTCATACTTAACTTAAATCCATTCCTTCTGGCTATTTGTGACATAATTTTATGCCATTAATTATATAAAATAGCAGTTACATATATTTTTTGTTTATGGATGGTCTTTTACTTAGTCTTGCCTATACTCAGGATTCTAGCCAGGTTTTCTTTAGGCTGACTGACACAATGATGCTTATTACAGGGTAAATTGTTAACCCTGAAAAATAAAAACTTCAATAATTTATTCTCAGAATATTGAATATAGTCATGTATATTCTTTAAATAAAGTTACATTTCTAGGTTGGCCTTAACATATAAAAAGTCTTTATTTTATACATGTTAGCAATGTGGTACTTTTTTGGAGGGGTATTTTAAACTGTAAGATGAAAATTTCATCTGTTTATATTTTTGCACAAAATACAGTTTTTCTTCCTAACTACACCTGATATACTAAATTTCATATAACATGTAAAAAGTTTCTGTGGTGGAGGGTCTCCTAGAATTCCATGGAATATTCACTGTGCAGATCATTACTATATGAGGTCCCATATCTAGAACAATATATATTATCACAATCTGGAATGAATTTGTCCTCAAACCATTTATTTTTTCTCAGTTATTTTGGAACAATTGCTATACTAAGTTAACAGTAATTTTAGATATTATTTCATCAAAATGATGTAATGAGGTATCTTTAATTCCTTTATGCAAACAATTAGGCTCAGTTAAGTTGCATAATTTTTTAAGATGCTTTCCCTTGGCCAGAGGCACTAGTTTTGCACTGATATCTTAACATAAAAACAGAAGTTGCAGTTCAAAATATGTTTACTTACATTTGAAGTATGGATTATTGTGTATCAACAGTGAAATATGGTTTACTGTAAGGTTTGTTGCCTGGCTTATCTATCATGGGCTTCATTAGCATTCAATATAAGACTATGGAAGTCAATTTTTTTGAGATTATTGTCTAATAGTTCTGTTATATTACAGATCAAATGGTTGTTGTCTAAGGTCTACAAGTATTGCAGACCAGGAGATTAGGAATTAATTAAGATGTTGGTGTTAGCAAAGCCTTTTCATAAACTTTATCTCAAGAAGATTTGCTACAATTGTAAATATATTATAAGAAAAGTATTCATTCATCCAGAAATAGGATAATACTATAAAATATATTTCATGTGGCTTAACTATATTCTAAAAAAAACAGGATGTGTTTACCCCACTACATTTTGTTTGTCTAATGGAGATTCAGTAGGCTCACTGGTACACATTTGGTGGTTATGTCTGAAAGTTTACCATACTAGTGAAATCATTCTCAATATTTACAGTATTGTGGGACTGCAGGTTCCATTGGATACATCGTAATGGTTATTAGAACCACTAGTCCAGGATTTATTAGTTATTGTAATGAGGATTTTTGTGCTGATATCTGTAAGTACACAGAGTCATTTGATGACTTATTGGTGCTATTTCTAGAATGCATTTATTTTGAAAAAAGTTATAATACAGTATCTATATTTAAATATGGATTATATTGATAATTTGTTTATTTGATATTGTCAATCATATTTTTCTCCTTTGAGCATTTAGAAAATCAAAAATATGTGGAAACATATTACATGTAATAAACTGTTAATGATCATTAGGTGGCTTTAATCATGTCTGAGGTTAGACAATACATCACTATGCTTTAACATTTAATTAGAAGTCAGAGGGAGATTAGACTGTGACAGTAACATGATTTTAAAGTACTTTTTCTTATACCGTTCATTCTTTTAACCAACTTGTTCCCAGCATCTCCATTTAACAAATGACCAGTTGAATAATTAGTTTTGAAATAGATACCTTGTATTATACTGCATAAATAGCCTAAATAGTTATTGCCTATTCCCGCCTTTATATTCATTGTCTGTCATTTGAGTGTTATATTCATATTTTTGAAATATCAGCTGAAGAATGCTACTATACATAAAAAGATTATATATCCCTATATTATTAGGCAAACGTGACAAGATGTGAAAGATTGTGACATGTTTAACAAAACTACACTAAAATGTTTATTAGACCACACAAGTCTTAAATAGAAAAAATAAATAGTCATAATAATGTTATTATATTGTACAATGATTCTTTATGTTATAATAATGGTGTAGTTAGGTATGCATTTATTTTATAGTCTACTTTATAACTGCAAATAGACTAGCTGAAGGAAAAAAGAAAATATATCAGCCTATTGCCTTGTGCCTTACTTGGCCTCCAGCTACCCACTATAAATGCTTAATCTGGTGTCAATCATATCTTGTTTTTTTTTTTTTATATATAGAACATGCATAAGTATTTGCTGCCACAGTAATCATCTCAGTCTTAAATAAATTGTGCTGAATAATAAAACAATTGCACCTGATTTACATTAGACACAATGCTTTATTTATTGCTTAATTTACATTACAGGCAATATTTTGGAAAAACTGGAAAGATGTAATTTTTTTGATGACGAGATAAAAACTTCAATGTTCTTCCTCACTGTTCATGATGCTGTCCTGTATATATTAAGCAAACATGATCCATCAACTGCAACCAATTATAAGCCAATAAAGGTAAATGGCATCTATTACCAGTTAAAAAATGTAATGCGTTATGATAACAAAATGTCAATGCAAATTTCTTTTAGTGCTCTCTTGTTATGAGATTTACAGAATGCATTATATAAACTATCATATGTGAGTAAATTGAACATTTAGAAATAAATGGCAAAAGGAAAACTATGGAAGCAACAAAACCACTGCAAAAGATTCTTGGTGGAATTATTAGTAGAATAACATAGCAAATAATTTTTATTTTACATAAAGACCTTTTGTTAGTAGTTCATCATCATCAACCCCCCTTTTCCCATTTTCTACATGGGGTTGGTGTGTCACAACAACTGTCTCCATTTCTCTCAATTCAGTGCCACTCTTCTACCTTCTTTAACAGTCTGACTGTCACAGCTCTTCTCTCACACAATCTAGCCATCTGTTTGCTGGGCACCTTTGTTTCCTCTTGCTTTCTTCCTCTCTGCCTCAAATGTTCTTCACCAGATTGTCTTCTGCTTTCTTTCACATGTGCTGAACCAGAGTAATCTGTTCCTTTTGATCTTCTCTGCAAATGGAGTTACTTGGGCTTCTGTTCTTATGTTCTAATTTCTTCCTCTGTACCACAATGTGCATCCTACCACCCACTTCAGGCACTTCATCTCCACAACAATTAGCTTCCTCAACTACTCTGCCTTCACTGCAGGTTTCTGTACCATACAGTGCTACTGGTCACACCACTGTTTTGCGCACCTTATTTTTTGGCTTCTTTGTTATTCTTCTGTCATATACCACCTCAGATACTCTATGCCATTTGGCTGCAGCCCCTTTGATTTTAGCTTTGATCTCCCTTCTCCTAAACCACCCTTGCCAGATACTTTTCTCAGCTTCTTCTCATTCCCCCACTTGCTGCCCTTTAAACTATCCTATCTGTGTTATATATGCTTATTCTCCATTCATCTGAGATATGCTCTTCTCTCAGTACTGATATTAGTATCATCAGAAGTACAGCTGAATCTAGCATGTGGCGGGGCAGACACAACATAAATTTAATTTAAAAAAAGAAGTAAGTTTTCCAACATTACTTTTTTTCTTTATAAAGTATGCATGTGTGTTATTCTCTTTGTATGCATATACATACAGTGTGCATATGTTTTGTTCTCTCAGTGTTTCAGCTGTGTGCATGCTTTTCAGCCAATAAGAACAAAGTGCATGCACACAAAGCAATAAATGAGATCTGTAGTGCACTAGAGCATCAGATGAGCAGTATGCATTCTTCTTGGAGGTTGGAGTCTTAATGTCAGACTGTTTCTGCAGCATAACTAACTCAAGCTTAATATCAGAAACATAGACAACTCAAGCTGAAGCAAATTTTTGATGTTACGGCAAAGTGCTGGTGCAATACATAAGATTTCACTGGAGTATCAGAGTAGCATTATGGATATTTTCTTGCATGTTACAAAGTGTGTGTGTGTGTGTGTGTGTGTGTGTGTGTGTGTGTGTGTGTGTGTGTGTGAAATGTCCTAGTTAGTAGTCAGGTTAATTAACTTGCTCAGGCTCAAACCCTGTACCTTGGCACAGGAGACAACAGGCTTACTCCCTTGCACCAATCATCAGCATCCATGATTGTGACTCAAGTTTTAGCTGTATTCCTCTTAATCCCTCCTAAAACGTGTGACTTTTGGAAAAAAGGTGGAGAATTACACTTAATAAATAATAACAATAATCAGAATTATAGACTTTTTTTACTTCATAAAATGTATATTGGGGCGTGGCCAAGATGCCAGTCTGATAGTAGCAGAAATCCATATCTCTGCTAAGATTTTAATATCCTGACAGGAAATATACTTTAATTTTTAGAAAAGTATGACTAAAAGTATCCTAAAAGTTAGATTAACATAGACTCTTTATTATTTTCTAAAAATTAATACATAGTCAAGAGAATGTTTTAATTATTCCTGTCAAGAAGTTTTCTGCTGGAGATCTCAAGATGAGCAACTCGAAGAACCTGCACCAGGAGAGTGCAGTGAAGAAAGAACTAGATCTTATAATAACAAACATCCAAGAACTGTCACTGAAAACATGAGCAACGTGAAGAACCCACACCAGGAGAGTGCAGTGAAGAAAGAACTACATCTTATAATAACAAACATCCAAGAACTGTCACTAAAACATGAGCAACGTGAAGAACCCACACCAGGAGAGTGCAGTGAAGAAAGAACTACATCTTATAATAAACATCCAAGAACTGTCACTAAAAACATGAGCAACTCGAAGAACCCACACCAGGAGAGTGCAGTGATGAAAGAACTACATCTTATAATAACAAACATCCAAGAACTGTCACTAAAAACATGAGCAACGTGAAGAACCCACACCAGGAGAGCGCAGTGAAGAAAGAACTACATCTTATAATAACAAACATCCAAGAACTGTCACTAAAAACATGAGCAACGTGAAGAACCCACACCAGGAGAGTGCAGTGAAGAAAGAACTACATCTTACAATAACAAACATCCTAGAACTGTCACTAAAACATGAGCAACTCAAAGAACCCACACCAGGAGAGCGCAGTGAAGAAAGAACTACATCTTATAATAACAAACATCCAAGAACTGTCACTAAAAACATGAGCAACGTGAAGAACCCACACCAGGAGAGTGCAGTGAAGAAAGAACTACATCTTATAATAACAAACATCCAAGAACTGTCACTAAAACATGAGCAACGTGAAGAACCCACACCAGGAGAGTGCAGTGAAGAAAGAACTACACCTTATAATAACAAACATCCAAGAACTGTCACTAAAAACATGAGCAACGTGAAGAACCCACACCAGGAGAGTGCAGTGAAGAAAGAACTACATCTTATAATATCAAACATCCAAGAACTGTCACTAAAAACATGAGCAACGTGAAGAACCCACACCAGGAGAGTGCAGTGAAGAAAGAACTACATCTTATAATATCAAACATCCAAGAACTGACACTAAAAACATGAGCAACGTGAAGAACCCACACCAGGAGAGTGCAGTGAAGAAAGAACTACATCTTATAATAACAGACATCCAAGAACTGTCACTAAAAACATGAGCAACTTGAAGAACCCACATGAAGAGAGTGCAGTGAAGAAAGAACCACATCTTACAATAACAAACATCCAAGAACTGTCACTAAAAACATGAGCAACGTGAAGAACCCAGACCAGGAGAGTGCAGTGAAGAAAGAGCTACATCTTATAATAACAAACATCCAAGAACTGTCACTAAAAACATGAGCAACGTGAAGAACCCACCCCAGGAGAGTGCAGTGAAGAAAGAACTACAACTTATAATAAACATCCAAGAACTGTCACTAAAAATGGACAGATTCCAAAACAAAATGAATATTATCAAACAAGAATGCAGTAAACAACTGGAACTTCTAAATTGAATAGTAAAAAAAAACAATCTGAACAGATTCTTGCCTTACAGGAAACGGTAACTGACCTAGATACTAGAGTGACAGAAAATGAACATCACAATGAATTTCTTCTGAAACAAAACACCAGGCTGATTGAGAAACTGGAAGACCTTGAAAGTAGATCAGGGACGAATAACATAAGAATATATGGAATTCCTGAAAAAGAAGAGGGTACTAACATGATTCAGTTCTTCAATAAGTGGTTTTCATCAGCACTGTTTAATTTACATTACAGGCAATATTTTGGAAAAACTGGAAAGATGTAATTTTTTTGATGACGAGATAAAAACTGTTCTTCTACTCTGTTCATGATGTGTCATATTATGTTAAGCAAACATAGTCCATCAACTACAACCAATTATACACTTCCATAGTAAGTACAGCCACTACTGGTTAAAGAATGTAATCGTTATGATAATCAATACCTTATAAAATTTGCTACAGTGCTCTCTTGTTACAGATTTACAGAATGCATTATATAAACTATCATATGTGAATAAATTGAACATTTAGAAATAAATGGCAAAGAAAACTATAGAACAAGATTCTTGGTGATTATTAGTAGAATAACCATAGCAAATAATTTTTATTTACACTAAGACCTTTGTTAGTAGTTCATCATCGCTATTTCCATTTTGTTGGTGTCGCTTATGTCCATTTCTCTCAGTTCAGTGCTCTTCTACCTTCTTTAACAGTCTGACATCGTCTTCTCTCCTGCACAATCTAGTCATCTGTTTACTGGGCACCTTTGTTTCCTCACTTTTCTTCACTCTCTACTCAAATATTCTTCACCAGATTGTCTTCACTTTCTTTCACATGTACTGAACCAGAGTAATCTGTTCCTTTGATCTTCTCTGCAAATGGAGTTACCGGGCTATAACCTAATTTCTTCCTCTATTTCTGATGGCCATCCTACCCTTCTAGGCACTTCATCTCACAACAATTAAACTATAACTCTCTGTGCCTCACGGGTTTCTGTACCACACAGACCTTCTGGTCCCTCTGTTTCCCACTTTGTATTTTTAGCTGCTGTTATTCTTCCTACACCATGCCACCTGGATACTCTGTGCCATTTAGCTGCAGCCCGCTTGCAGTTTTGCTTTGATCTCCCTTCTCATAGCCACCTTGCAGATGCTTTTCTCAGCTTCTCATTCCCCGCGCGCGCTAAACTATCTACTCTGTATATATGGCCTTCTCCATTTCATCAAGATATACTCTTCTCATTACTGATATTAGTATCATCAAGTACAGCTGAATCTAATGTGGTAAGGCAGACCCACAACATAAATTGATTTAAAAAAAGTAGTTTCCACTTGTTACTTTCTTCTCAAAATACATGTGTTATTCTCTTGTGTCATATCATACAGTATTACCTTTTGTTCTCTCAGTGTTTTCAGCTGTGTGCACTTTCGTAATAAAATAAAGTGCACAAAGCAATAAATAAGATCTATGTGCTAGAGCATCAGATGGGCAGTATGCATTCTTCTTTGGAGGTTGGGTCTTAATGTCAGACTGTTTCTGCAGCATATGCTCAAGCAATATCGAAACGAACTCAAGCTACGACAGAGTTTTGATGTGTAATAAAGTCTTTGCGTCTAATATAATTTCACTGGGTATCAAGTAGCAGTATGGACTATTTTCTTTTTCTTTACAAAGTGTGTGTGTGTGTGTGTGTGTGTGTGTGTGTGTGTGTGTGTGTGTGTGAAATGTCTAGTTAGCCATCAGGTTAATTAACACTCAGGCTCCAAACCCTGTGCCTTGGCACAGGAACCTTGAGCCAATCCTTGCCAATCATCAGCATCATAATTGTGACTCAAGTTTTAGCTGTATTCCTTAATCCCTCCTAGCGTGTGACTTTGGAAAAAGGTGAAATTACATAATAAATATTAACAATAATCAGAATTATAGACTTTTGCCCATAGGAAATGTATGTTGAAGTAGCCAGATATGATCGATAGCAGCAGAAATCATAGCTCTGCTTGAATTTTAATATCCTGACAAAAATATACTTTATTTTAGAAAAATCATAAAAATCTTAAGTTAGATTAACATAGACTGTTTATTATTTTCTAAAAATTAATACATAGTCAAGAGAATTTTTTAATTATTCCTGTCAAGAAGATTTCTACTGGAGCTCTCAAGATGAGTAACTCGAAGAACCCACACCAGGAGAGTGCACTGAAGAAAGAACTACAACTTATAATAACAAACATCCAAGAACTGTCACTAAAAATGGACAGATTCCAAAACAAAATGAATATTATCAAACAAGAATGCAGTAAACAACCAAAACTTTTAAAAAAAAAACATTCTGAACAGATTCTTGCCTTACAGGAAACGGTAACTGACCTAGATACTAGAGTGACAGAAAATGAACATCACAATGAATTTCTTCTGAAACAAAACACCAGGTTGATTGAGAAACTGGAAGACCTTGAAAGTAGATCAAGGACCAATAACATAAGAATATATGGAATTCCTGAAAAAGAAGAGGGTACTAGCATGATTCAGTTCTTCAATAAGTGGTTTCATCAGCACTAAACATGCCTGAATCTCTCTCTTTTGGAATTGAGAGGGCTCATTGGTCCCTGGCAAATCAAGCTTCATCTCTGAGTTCACCTAACCCCAGGTCTATAATAGTTATATTTCTTTCTTCGCAAGACAAGGACTTAGTGCTGAAATCAGCTTGGATTAATTCCCCTATCAAGATGGGTGAAAAAGTTATTCGTTTTGACAATGACTACACCTCTACAATTATATCCAGAAGAAAGGAGTGTGTTCCTCTAATTAAGTCCTTGAAAAAAAGCCAATATCAAAGCTCAAATTCTTTTTCCTGCAAGAATAAGAATCACCTTGCCAGAAGGAGTGAAGATCTTTGATTGCCTACAAGAAGCAGTTGAATTTATCCAAAAGAAGAAAATACTGTCGGGCATAGAAGAAATGGAATGGTAATCCCAGAATTTGAACACAATGCGTCTGAAATTCTCCAGGTGCAACTAACACTAGGTAAGACTGCAATCCAAATTGTAGCTTGCTACAGATCCCCCACCATGCCCCAAGATTCTCACTACACCTTACTAAACATACTGGAAAATATTAAGATGCAACCAAACACCCTAATACTGGGTGATTTCAACTACCCTGCCATTAATTGGGAAAACTACTCGGGTACCAACTCCTTTTCCCAACGGTTCTTGGAATTCATAAATTCCAATGCCCTGGATCAACTAATCCATTGTCCCACCAGGGGCTCCAGTATACTAGACCTGGTCATTACCAACATGGGGATAGATGCTGCACACCAGTGGTCACCCCCTCATTGGTCAGGTCTGACCATAAGCAAATCACCTTTGACATCCACATCCCACCCCCCACCCCCACCCCCCAGTAAGTAAACCTCCTTAAAAAACTTCTCCAAAGCCAACTTCATGCTACTGAAGTCAGAAGTGACAAACGTCACAACATCCATGCAGACGAGATCTGGAAGTACGACTGCAGAATCCTACACTAAGGCACTGTATGAGCACATCCACTCGTGCATGAATCATGCCATCCCAAATAGAACCAAGATTCTCTTCTCAAAAAAAAAGGAAGCCAATCTGGTGGTCCCCTGCCATAAACAAACTATACAACAGAAGGAAGAAACTGTTGCAGAAAAGAGGAAAATCCCAGGATGCAAAAAACTCCCTCACCAGCCTCAGTAAGAAGCTGAGATCCCTCATAAAATCCTCAAAAGCTAGTTATGAAAATAAAATTGCCAAAGATTCCAAAGACAACCACAAGGTATTCTATAGTTATGTCAAGAATCTAAATGGCAATGCTCAGATCTGCTCTGTGCTACAACAGAATGGCATTAAATATACTGATCCCAAGGATATTGCCAATATCCTGGCAGATCGATTTAGTGCCAACTTCACCCCCTTCTCACTCCCTAAAGGGCCCATCTCAATACAAAAAGATTGCCAAATTCCGATAATCACGGCCACACAGGTAGAAACCACACTCTCCAAAGCTAAGAATACAGCATCTATGGGACCAGATGACATCCCAGGCTGTGTACTACATGAACTACAAAATGAACTGGCACCTCACCTAAGCATCATGTTTAATCATAGCCTCACCTCAGGCTTTGTGCCCACTGAGTGGTGCACAGCTACAATTATCCCGCTCCACAAGGGAGGATCTGCCTTGGATCCCGGGAACTACTGTCCCATCAGCCTGACAAGCCTGATCTGTAAGGGCATGGAACGTATTATCATGGAACTTATAAACAAAGACATTGGCAACCTTCAAACACTGAACCCCACCCAGCTAGGGTTTGTGAAGGGCCAATCTTGTCTCCTGAATCTGATTGACTTCTTTGAATCAGTCTCCAGAGCTGTGGACGAGGGTAAGACGCTCCACACAGCCTATCTGGACCTTGCCAAGGCCTTCAACCCCATCCCCCACTCTAGAATCGTAGATAAACTTACTACGCTGGGCATAAATCCCTACGTCACTCGATGGGTTGCCAACTGGCTTACTGACAGAACCCACACAGTAAAAGTAGCCGACTCCAAATTCAGCTCCAGACAAGTGACAAGCGGAGTACCTCAGGGTTCAGTCCTGGGACCACTCTTGTTTGGCATCTACTTCTCTGAAGTACAGGCCAACACTAAGGGACTCTGGCTAACAAAGTTCACAGATGACTGCAAACTGGGAGCCATTATTGAATCCCCAAATGATGTGGATATTCTACAAAAGGGCCTTACAGAAACAGATGCCTGGTGCCAGAGCCATGGGCTCAAGCTTTATGCCAAGAAATGTATAGTTATCCCCTTTGGAAAGAAAATGTACCCATAAATTATCACATAGGTGGCAGGACACTAAACATCGAAAGTGTGATGAGAGACTTAGGGACACAGGTGGATAGTGGTCTCACTTTCGATAACCACATCGCCACAACAGTCAGGAAATCCTTCTATGTGGCACACCTCATCACTAAGGGCTTTTCATCCAGAAAAAAGGAGGTCATTGTCCCACTGTACTCATCCCTCATTAGACCCATTATAGAGTATAATGCCCCGTTTGGTATGTACCTCACAAGACATCTGCAACACCTGGAAATGCCACAGAAATACCTCACTAAAAGAATCACAGGCCTAAAGCAGATGCCATATGCTGACCGTCTAAAAAAACTCTAGCTATACTCTGTGGCATATCGTCTACTCAGAGGCAATCTCTGCTTAACATACAAGGCCATGTCAAACCCTAAGCTGTTGGACATGCTCCACTTAAAAAAATCCCAATCCCTCAGAGCCACACGCTCCAGGGATCTAAACCTTATCATCACAATGAACAAAACATGCTGGAGGAATAGGTTCCTGACCCAGAGACTCCCCATACTCTGGAATAGACTGCCCATGCATGTCAAGCAGAGCGCCTCCTTAGCCCTCTTTAAAAGGAACCTTGATGATTAGATAGGAGATAGGAAATTCACCTTGGGGATCATGTCAGTCGCCCTGCTAGACAGGGGTCCAGAGAAGTAAATATTGTGGGAAGAAATATCCAGGGAATTGTTATGGCTAGGCTTGCATAGGCCCTAGGGCCAATAGCCTCGTTCCAACCTATGAACCTATGAAGAGACAGGCAACAAAAAATGGATGTTCTGTGAAGGAAGGAGCAAACAAAACTAAGAAACTAAAGGACAAATGAATAAATTCCTTCTAATTTTAAATGCTTTGTTTTATGAATCATAATATATTTGATTCTGGAAAGTGTCTATGCTGTAAGGTAATGTGAATTATTTTTATTATTAACTTTCTCTTTTCCTTTCTATATCTACTTATAAATACATATAGTACTAAATATTTAAATAACATTTTCTCTCTCTCCCTCTCTCTCTCGTTTCTTTCTTCCTATTCTTTTTTTCATCAGTGTTCCTTTTCTATATTTTCCCCATTATAAGTACTTTACATACTTTTCCCTTTTAAATAACTACAAATAATGTATGTCTTTTAATTCTTCAGTAATAGTATAATTTGATTTAGTACTAAAGTGCATTCTTCTAGTGGGTCAGTTGTGGGTTAACAAGGTGTTTCTGATTAGTGTTTCTAACTAGATGTTTTAGACTCTTTGTTTAGATACATTTAATCATTAATACAGTACATTAATGGTGTTTTATAGATAACTAAATATAAGTTTATATATATATATATATATATATATATATATATATATACTAGGTTCCCTTTTTTCTCTCTCTGGCCTGGTTAACTGGTGGGTAAATGACTGAAATGTTATAATATTATTTCTGATTTGAGGCAGCTGTTGTTACTTCTAAATAGATGTTTTTATATCAAAGGGTTAATTTTTTTCATGATGTTGGTATTTTGTGAGGAAACTGGTGGTCTGTGTGACTGTTCTCATTGTAGAGATTCATGACATGCACTGACAAGGCAGCTTGAGTGGGTTTTTTTTTTTTTTGCTTTCTGCAAACTCTAAAAGCTTCAAGATCTGAATTTCCTTCTGAAAATGTTTTTTTCTTCACTAGAGACAACTTCTGTTGTGCATGAGGCTATTTAGATACTTTTTAACAGGTTTATGAAGCTGCAGCTTGAGGAAACAACATTGATGACATCATTTGGCATTTTGAACTTGTTAAATGGTTCATAGGTTCATAGGTAAGTACTAGGCTATCGGCCCTAGGGCCTATGTAGGCCTAGCCAACAAGACTCCTTGGCTTTCACACCCAAGGCTGCTATTTACCTGTGCCCCTGTCTAGCAGGGCCATCAAAGTGATTCCTGGGGTAAATTTCCTATTACCCATCTACTCATCAAGATTTTTCTTGAACAGTGATAGCAAAGAACTCTGTTTGACATAGATAGGTAGCTTGTTCCAGGGTATGGGAAGTCTCTGAGACAGGAATCTATCCCTCTAGCATGTTCTGTTAATTGTGGTGATGAGGTTTAGGTCTCTAGAGCATATGGCTGTGAAGGATTGGGATTTCTTTAGGTGTAGCATGTCCAACAGCTCTGGGTTTGACATAGCTTTATATGTTAGGCAGAGATCACCTTGGAGTAGGTGATATGCTATGGAGTAAAGCCAGAGTTTTTTTGAGGCGGTCAGCATAGGGTAACTGTTTGGGTCCCATAATCCTCTTTGTGAGGTATTTTTCTGGCCTCTCCAGCTGTTGCAGATGCCTTGTAAGGTACATCCCAAATGGAGCATTGTACTCTATAATGGGTCTGATGAGACCTGAGTAGAGGGGTACAATGACCTCTTTTTTCCTGGATGAGAACCCTTTTGTGATGAGATGTGCCATGTAGAAGGATTTCCTGACTACTGTGGTGATGTGATTATCAAAGGAGAGGCTACTGTTCACTAGAGTCTCAAGGTCTCTTATCAATCCTTTGGCATTAGGTGGTACTTCACAGGTACTGGGTTTTTACCAAAGGGGATGACAATGCACTTTTTGACGTTGAGCTTGAGGCCATGGCTCTGACACCAGGCATCAGTCTCGGTGAGGCCTTTTTGCAGGATATCCTCATTTACAGTCATCAGTGAACTTTGCCAGCCAGAGGCCCTCTGTGTCAGCCTGTACTTCAAAGAAGTAGATCCCAAACAGGAGGGGACCCAAGACTGAACCCTGTGGTACTCCACTTGTCACAGGTTTGGAGTCAGATTTGAATTTTTACAGTGTTGGTTCTGTCAGTGAGCCAGTTGGCGATCCATCTTATGATGTATGGATTTATACCCAATTTGGTGAGTTTCTCTATGATATCAGAATGGGGGATGGTGTCAAAAGCCTTGACGAGGTTGAGATAGGCTGTGTGAACTGCCTTACCCTCATCCACAGCTTTGGTGACTGTTTCAAAGAAGTCAATCAGGTTCAGGAGACATGATCTGCTCTTCACAAACCCGAACTCGGTGGAGTCCAGAGTTTGGAGGTTACCAATATCCTTGTTTATGAGTTCCATGATGATATGTTCCATGGCCTTGCAGACCAGGCTCATCAGGCTAATAGGGAGATAGTTCATGGGGTCCATGGTGGCTCCCCCTTTGTGGAGTGGTACAACTGTTGCCATGTGCCATTCAGTGGGTACAAAGCCTGTTGGGAAGGTATGATTGAACATGGTGCTTAGGTAGGGGGCTAGTTCATTCTGAAGTTCATGTAGAATGCAGCCAGGGATATTGTCCCATCCCATGGATGCTGTGTTCTTGGCTTTTGATAGTGCAGTGTTCACCTTTTCTGTTGTGATTGCAGGGGCTCTGCATTCTTCCAGTATGGATATGGGCCCTTTAGGAGGTGGGGGGGGTAAAGTTGACACTGAACTTATCAGCCAGGATGTTGGTGATATCAGTTCGTTCCATGATTTTTGTGCCATTGGACTGTAGCTCAGAGCAGATTTGGTTGTTGTCATTGAGATTCTTGACATAGTTGTAGAATGCTTTGTAGTTGTCCTTTGAGTCAGTGGGAATCTTGTTTTCATAGTTTGCTTTGGAGGATTTTATGAGGGATCTCAGCTTCTTGCTGAGGCTGACCAGGGAGCTCCTCCACTCATAGGATTTTACTCTCTTTTGCAACAGTTTCTTCCTTCTGTTGTAGAGTTTGTTTATAGCAGGGGACACTAGATTGGTTTACTTTTTCTTAGAGGACTGCGTCTTGGTTCTATTAGGGATAGCACGATCCATGCATCCATGTAGGTGCTTATAGAGTGAGTTTGTATAAGATTTGGCAGTGGTAACTGTATTGTCCATCTGTATGGGTGTTGTGAAGTTGGCCACTTCTGCCTCAAGAAGTACAAAGTTGGCTTTGGAGAAGTTTTTTACAGTGGTTTCCTTAATGGGGGGTGGGGGCGGGATGTGGATATCTAGGGTGATTACTTTATGGTCAGATTTGACCGAGGAGTTGACTTCAGGTCTGGAGCACATGCCACTCATGTTGGTAATTACTAGGTCTAGGATGTTATTGTCCCTACTAGGGGTGTGGACAAGTTAATCCAGGGCATTGGAGTTAATGACTTCTAGGAAGTGTTGAGGAAAGGAGTTGGTACAAGAGTAATTTTCCCAGTTAATGGTGGGGTAGTTGAAAACGCCCAATATTCTCTATTATACCAAGAAAAGAGGAGTGGGAATCCTGGTGTATGGTGTACTTAGAATTCTTTTCTTTTGAAATTCTGTTATCCTTCACTAGATACTTTAAATGGTAAATAATTAGTTCTGATAAAAGTGTTTAACTCCTTTGAAAATGCCTATGTTCTCTTATAGATGCATACATTCTGCAGATTCAATGACACTATTAGTAACTAAATGACATCAAGTGAACTAGGAGCTGCATTAGAAAACTCATTATGCATATTAACATCAGACTTATGTTGTTTAATTAAACCTTTAGTAAGTAAACAGAGGGTTGTGAGGCCCCCCTTTTTCTCTCTCTCTCTCTCCCCCCTTCCTGATGAAAGACATCGACATAGATAGTGTTAATACATATGAGTAATATGTGTATAATTGCAAAATATAATATTTATGTTGTAATAAGTGTTTTATATATATATATATATATATATATATATATATATATATATATATATATATATATATATATATACATATATATATTCAACAGATCCTTACATGAAAAATGTTAGATAGATGACTGACAAAATGGTTAAATTATCTGATGCTTCTTGAAAAGTCTTGGAAATAATGACAATCTCCTTAACATTCAGCTTGTAATGTTTATACATACTTTGATCTGATGTGTATTTCTGACATATCTACGTATTAGAGGTGCTATTATCATAGGTTCATAGGTTCATAGGTTCATACTAGGCTATCTGCCCTAGGGCATTTATAAGCCTAGCCAGAATGTGTTTGGCTTTCGCCACCCATTTTAAATTTATTTTGCTATGCCCTTTTTCGA
Organism: Protopterus annectens; assembly: GCF_019279795.1. NCBI lineage: Eukaryota > Metazoa > Chordata > Ceratodontiformes > Protopteridae > Protopterus > Protopterus annectens. Next base: position 1,195,856,800 of record NC_056745.1, read on the forward strand.
GGTTAGTATACTGTGCCTCTGTCTAACAGTGACACAGACCTGATACCCGGGGTAAACCTACGATCTCCCATCCACTCATCAAGATTCCTCTTGAAGAGAGTCAATGAGGGACTCTGCCTAACCTGGACTGGGATTTTATTCCAGAGTGAAGGGAGCCTCTGGGTTATGAATCTGTCCCTCCAGCATGTCCTATTTATTTCAGTGCTGAGGTTCAAGTCTCGGCGTAGCTCGATGGGATTTGGATTTTCTGAGGTGCAGCATGTCCATTAATTCCGGGTTGGACATGGCTTTATACGTCAGGCACAGATCGGCTCTGAACAGGCGGTATGCCACTGAGTAGAGCTGGAGTTTCTTTAACCGGGCAGCATATGGCATATGTTTGAGCCCTTTGATCCTCTTGGTGAGGTACTTTTGGGGTCTTTCCAGTTGCTGCAGGTGTCTGGTAAGGTACATCCCAAAAGGGGCATTGTACTCAATTATGGTCCTGATGAGGGATGAGTAAAGAGGCACGATGACCTCCCCTGATCTAGATGTGAATCCCTTCATGATTAGGTGGGCTATATAAAATGTTTTTCTAACCACTTTGGCCACGTGGTTTGTCAAATGAGAGAATGCTATCAACTTGGGTCCCCAGGTCCCTAATTACTTCTTCTGTACTTAATGGATTACCACCTATGTGGTAATTTGTGGGCACTTTGTTTTGCCAAAGGGATGACTATACACTTTTGGCATTTAGCTTGAGGCCATGGCTCTGGCACCAGTTGTCTGTTTCTATGAGGCCCTTTTGGAGGATGCTTGTGTCGGCTGGAGAGCGATTATGGCGCCCAGTTTGCAGTCATCTGCGAACTTGGTCAGCCACAGTCCTTCCGTGTTGGCCTGTACCTCCGAGAAATATATACCGAACAAGAGAGGTCCCAGGACTGAGCCTTGTGGGACACCACTTGTAACTGGTTTGGAGGCTGACATGGCTCCAGCAATTCTAACCATGTGGGTTCTGTCCTTGAGCCAGTTTGCAATCCATCTAGTGACATAGGGGTTTATATTTAAGCTGGTGAGCTTATCTATAATGCCGAGTGGGGTATTGTATCGAAGGCTTTGCGAGGGACCAGGTAGGCTGTGTGGACCACCTTCCCTCGTCAATGGCCTTGGTGACTGTTTCAAAGAAATCAACCAGGTTTAAGAGGCAGGATCTGCCCTTAACAAAGCTGAACTGGGTAGAATCCAGTGTCTGTAGGTCCCCAATATCTTTATTTATGAGGTCCATGATGATCCTTTCCATAGCTTTGCAGACCAAGCTAGTCAGGCTTATGGGGCGATAGTTTCCAGGATCCGTTGAGGCACCACCTTTATGGAGAGGGACCACTGTTGCTGTACGCCACTCTTTGGGCACATATCCTGTAGTAAGGCTGAGATTGAACAGTAGTTTTATGTTTGGGTTTAGCTCTTCTTGGAGTTCATATAGGATGCAGCCACAGTCTGGTCCCATTGATGCTGTGTTTTTTTGCTTTGGAGAGGGCGGCTCTTACCTGAGCATCTGAGATGTCAAGGGCAGCACTCTGCTGGGATAGATATTTGCCCTTTGGTGGGGAGTGGGGAGAAGTTTGCGCTGAACCTGTCAGCTAGGATGTTGGCAATGTCTGTGGGTTCAGTGTATTTTTGTCATTTTGGACTAATTCTGAGCATATCTGGGAATTACCACCCAGGTTCCTAACATAACTAAAAAGCCTTGTGATTATCCTTAGTGTCCTGTGCAATTTTTCTCTCGAAGCTGGCCTTAGACAATTTTATGAGTGCCCGTAGTTTTGCTAATACTGATCAGTGATGCCTTCCCTTTTGGGATTCTGCACTATCGTTTAGTAGCTTCCTCTTTCTATTGTATAGTTTGTTTATGGCAGGGGTCCACCAGACAGGGCGTCTGCCTATGGAGGATTGGGTCTTGGTTTTATTTGGGATCGCATGATCCATGCATTCCTGAAGGTGTTCATAGAATGCATTTATAAAGGATTCTGCGGTCTGGGCCGTATTTTCCACAGGCCGGGGGCTTTGAAGGATTCCACCTCAGTTTTGAGGAGTGTGAAATTTGCTTTAGAGAAGTTTTTCACTGTGGTTTTCTGGGCAGGGGGTGGGGTCGGGATGTGAATATCCAGTGAGATTAGTTTATGGTCTGATCTTACCAGTGAGGGATACACTTCTGGTCTGGAGCATAGAGTCCCCATGTTGGTGATGATCAGGTCCAGTATGTTTTCCCCTCTTGTGGGAGTGGTAACAAGTTGTTCCATAGCATTTGAGTTTATAAATTCTAGGAACCTTTGGGCTAGGGTGTTGGAGCTAGAGTAATGCTCCCAGTCTGTGTTTGGGTAGTTGAAGTTGCCCAATATAATGGTGTTTGGAGAGACCTTCATATTTTCCAGTGTTCTCAGAAAGGCCGAGTGGGGTTCCTGGGTTTGGGAGGGTGGTCTGTAGCAGGCTATAAACTGGAAGGCAGTTTACCCACTGTTAGTTGCACATGGATAGTCTCTGATGCTTCGTGCTTTGCCACCAACCTGGAGGTGTGGGTATCTTTGATGAATATCGATACTCCCCCTCCTTTTGTGGTTCGGTCCAAGTTTTGGGGCCGAAAAGCATGGTATGAGGTATAACCTGGTAGTGCTGGGGTGCTCTCGGGAGCCCTGAACCAGGTTTCTGTTACTGCACAGATATCGATGTTCTCCATGCTAAGGAGAGTTTCGAGTGCATGCATCTTGAGGTTTAGACTTCTGGATTTGAGTAGCATTACTCTTAGTTTCTTATCCCTTGTGATACCTATGGAGGTGGGTTTGTCTTTTGAGCCTTGCCTAAAAAAGGCAGTATGGGGGTAGCAAGAGCCTTTGCCAATATCCGAACGCCCAGGGGTGACAGGTGCAAGCCGTCCCTAGCGAAGCATCGTGGCTTGTCGAGCATATCATCCCAAGTTGACAGGCATTGGATCCCCTTTGAATGACACCAGTACTTAAGCCAATTGTTGAAATTGATCATCTTGTCTTCATATTGTGGCATCATTCTTGGTGAGGTAAGATGCTACTCAAGGTCAGGGTCATACCGGCCTGGGCTACATGCTCAGAGAGCTCCTTTATGTCTCTTTTCATGTAGTCCAGGGAGTGCGTCTCAGGTCATTCACACCAGCATGGACAATGACTGAGTCATATTTGTACTTGCCTTGGAGTGACCTGAGTGCTTGTGTTATGTGGCGGATCCTTGCGCCCGACAGGCTGCTCACCGTGACCCTCTCCTTGTTCAGCCTGGTGAGCGGGACGTCAGTGTGCCTGATGATAGAGTCACCTATTACAAGTGTATCAGGTGTGTTGTTTAGTCTTAAGGGCTGTGACTATTCGGCACACTGGCTTTGTGAGATATGTATTGCACGTGTTTTGTTTTGGGGTAGCGGTTGCTTGGGTGTCTGCTTTGGAGGTCACTGCTGCTTAGGCAGATCTTTATTTAGAGCCTCCGAGTATGTTTTTGTGTGATTATGTGTTTGGTTTGCAGTCGTGGTAGGTCTATGTGAGACTGGAATTGTAGTGAGTGTGGTTTCCTTCTCCTCCTGACTGGTTATGCCAGTACTGAGTTGAGAGAGCTTAGCCTCCAGTTTGGCTATATGGTTGCATCTCTCACATGTGTTGGAATTTGTTGGGAGGAGGAGAGGGTTGTCTGTGTACATGAGGCAGTTGTAACATTGCCTCAAGATTCCCAGATTCACCAGCTGGACCGGAGGAGATTGACAACTGACCTTTGGACATGCTAGAATAATATTGGGAATTCCTTAATAATTGAAAACAAGGGCCAGTGGGGAGTGAGGGTGTAGTGCTTTTTATTTTAGTGCTGACTTATATAATTGCTTTGGCGCAAGTGCCAGGTAACTTAAGTGCAATGTGTTACAGGTAACTTAAATGCAAAAGCGACAAACAGTAACTTTCTTTCAAGTGAAACAAGGAAATAAGTACAGTAAGCAATGCAGATATCACTAGAGATCCACAGAAGTGCTGAGAAGCCATTAGGTGGAATTAGCGTTCCAGGAAATAAAAAGCAAACAAACAACAAGCATATAAACAAAGCTAGATTCAGCAGGCCTGGATCTAGTCTATGCTACAGCAAACTAGGTGTACCAATTTCAGTAAGATACAGTTCAAATATTCAGGCACTATAAACCTTTAACCAGAAATTCCCAGCTCAGAAGGGCAGAGTCCAGCCTCTTCTCCCACAAGAGTGCAGACCACGAACCTTCTTAATGTAAAATAACTGGCCTGAAGCCCAAGTGTCTAAACCAGAACTAATACACTTTAAGAATAACAGACACTGGGCTCTCAATCAGCAGTTCCCAACTTAGAAGGATGAAAGCTACCTGTCTTGCCACCACAGTGCATGCCACAAACCTTCCTAATGTAAAACAACTGGTCTGAAGCCCAAGTGCTTAATCCAAAAGACTTAGAATGATAGCTACACTTTAATCAAGTTACTACCAAGCAGTAATAAATACAATTGAATACTTTAGAGAATGCCTGGATTAGTGCTCAAGTTACACAAACAAAGCTAGATCCAGCAGGCCGAATCCAGTCTATGCCACAGCAAACAAGGCACCAACTTCAGTAAGAAGCAGTTCAGATATGCATGCACTATAAGCCTTTAACCAGAAATTCCCAGCTCAGAAGGGCAGAGTCCAGCCTCTCCTCCCACAAGAGTGCAGACCACAAACCCTCTTAATGTAAAATAACTGGCCTGAAAGCCCAAGTGCTTAAACCAGAATTAATACACTTTTAGAATAACAGACACTGAGCCCTCAATCAGCAGTTCCCAACCTAGAAGGATGTAAGCTACCTGTTCTGCCACTACAGTGCAGACCACAAACCCTCTCAGTGCAAAACAACTGGTCCGAAGCCCAAGTGTTTAAACCAAAAGGCTTAGAATGAGTTACATCAAGCAGTAATAAATACAATTGAGTACTTTTAAGATGATGCAAAAGTAAAATAAAGTAGGTAGAAACACAAGTACAGTAAAAGCAGATGAATTTTTTTTTTTTTTTTTTTTTCTGAACAAGTGCTGAGATCAAAGAAACAGATTTGAGTGCTGAAACTAGAAAACTGGCTAGTTATAAGAAAAAAAAACTAAGCTAGAAGGCTTCCCTCCAACGCAGAAGGGCTTGGGGCTCAGAAGCCTACAAATAGTCTATACCACTTAACAGGAAAGGCAGGAAACAAGCTTAAAATTTTTTTTTTCTGTTTCCCAGATGCTCTCTTTGTACACAGTAGGAGTGCCTGAAATCAGAATATGATCTCACTGCACTCAGTTGAGTGAACAAATGAGATGGGCCCAGAAGGAGTATCCAAACACAAATTTACAAGAGGGGCGGGCAGTTTCAAGGCCACTAAGATTAACACCAAAACAAAAACAGGGAGGATGGGTGGGACTAACTGAAGAGCAGAGTCAAAACTTCCAGTTCAGTTAATATTCCTGCAACACACAGTTAAAATCAATTTAAATACTGTATTTTTATGAACAAAAAGTGCAGATAAAGGTACTTAAATTCTCTTATACTTCCAGTTGAATACAGCAAGTTCTTAGCCGGCCAAAGCTGAGGTTTTTAAGCAGAAAATATTTCACACTGTACCACTTAAATAGGCAAGGACAGGAAATCAAAGAATGTCGCTACCCCCACACCTGCAATTACTAGCAAATAACAAAATTCAGCAAACACTGACTAATTTCCAGTTCAGTTAATATTCCTGCAACACACAGTTAAAATCAATTTAAATACTGTATTTTTATGAACAAAAAGTGCAGATAAAGGTACTTAAATTCTCTTATATGTCCAGTTGAATACAGCAAGTTCTTAGCCGGCCAAAGCTGAGGTTTTTAAGCAGAAAATATTTCACACTGTACCACTTAAATGTCATATGTGACATATTCATATAGCTTCAGATATATTGGACACTCATTCAACTATATATTTCATGGAGTCAGATTTCTTTAGTTGCTTTCATAATACTTTTCTTTTTTGTTTTTATACTATATTCTAAGCAGAGATGGATAATTTCTGTCTTTTGGTATTGGAGAGGTGGTGGATGGATGGTTTAGTTAAGTTTTTAACTAAATCAGAAACTTTATGTTTCATGTATGTGTTTGTAAATAGTTTGGGGCTTTTGAAAGTAGTGCTTAATACATGTTATGCATCCATGATAAGTAATTTTTCAGTAAATTTCAAGTCAACACGGAAGAAAGGTCTTTCAGTTAGTAATAACATACACATTATAGTCAATGGCTTATAAATGTTTATTACTAAATATTAATGGTTTGAACAATAATATCAAAAGAGCTGGTTTGCTTAAATATATCAAAATCCATAAATCCAAGATCATCTTTTTACAGGAAACCCAACTATTAAAAAAAGATCTACAAAAATACTCATTCAATGGCTATACCATTATGGCTGATTCGTGTTTTAAGACTACGAGAAGGGGCACTCTTATTCTATGGAAAATTACTTATAGTATGCCAAGAATTATAGATACAATTTCAGATAAAGATGGGATGCTAAGCATTGTTATTTTGGAAATCAATAGGAAGTATTATACTTTGATTAATACATACTGGATACCAGGACTGAGTACTAAATATGTTGACAAATATCTGGACCTGATTACTTTAAATGCAAAAGGAGAAATTATAGCAACAGGTGATTTTTAACTGCCTATTATCAGGCAATGATACTTCTAAAAATGATAAAATAAAACTAACATCTCAAGCCAAGAAGTTAGATGACTTTACAAACCAGATGAACCTTAAAGATATACAAGGTCTAAGAGAACAGTATTCCTTATTTTATACTCACTATTCGTATCAGTTTGGTACACAAACAAACACTGATAAGGTATTTGTAACAAATAATATGTGCTCTAAAATACGTGACGTATCTATAATGATTTGTCCACTTTCGGACCATAATGCTATAAACTTTACATTAACTACACATACAGATGATTTAAGATTTCTACTGAGAATTTCTGCTTACATAACTAAGTTAAATGACTTTAGAGAATGGATAATGAAAGAAATAGACATGTTTATGGAAACAAATGATAATGGTGAAATGACTGATTCTATACTATGGGACACCTTTAAAGTTTATATATATGGTAGAATAAAATCTTGGTACCTTAAAAAAAGGAAAGAGTGGGACAAAGAACTTTTAGACTTACAAAAAAAATAGACAAAATAAAAATGGATGCACAACCAAATAACAAAGTAGCACATAATGAAATTACTAACTTAAATAAAAAATACTTAGAAGTTCTGAATCATAAGGTAGCCATAAACCTGGGAAATTTGAAATCCCAAATATCTACATAGAATAGCGGTAAGATCCAAAAAAATAAACAATTAAAATCTTATTAATGAGATTAAATATAAAAGTGATGGTTAAGTTAAGAGTACATCTAACTTAATGGGCATATTAGAAGTGTTAAAAAAAAATACTATAAAGTTATAAATAGTAACACACCACTTTTGGAGACAGATAATGTAATAAATACTTTTATTCAAGAAAATATAACTACTAAGGTGTCAATGCAACAAAATAACATATTAAATAAACAAATAACACTAACAGAAGTGAAAGAACAAATACAAATTTTAAAAGATAATAAAGCTCCAGGACTGGATGGAATAATTCCTGAACTATATAAGATTTTTCCTGAATATATAGTAAAGAAAATGATGAGTGCCTTTACTATGGTTAAGCAAAAATGTATAACACCCCCATCGTGGACATACTCAATTATCTCCCCTATATTAAAACCAGGTAAGGACCCCAAATCTTGTGATTCATATAGGCCAATTTCATTACTAAACACTGATTTTAAATTTTCATGACAATATTAGCTAATAGGATAAAGAAAATATTACCTAATCTAATACATAACAATCAGACAGGGTTAATTTTTCATAGAAAAGTGCAAGATAACATTATTAAATTACTATCATTAATAGACAGCATGCAAATACAAAAAACAACTAACTATTATCAGCCTAGACATAGAAAAGGCTTTTGATTCTATTAGTTGGTCTTATCTACAAAGAATTCTGATTGGTTTTGAATTCGTCTCAGATTTTGTTAACTTATTAATGAAAATTTATATTGGGGAACAAGCTTATGTGAATATCAGGTCATGTCTATCCTCACCACTAGAAATCGTCAAGGGAACTAGATAAGGTTGTCCTTTGTCACCATTATAGTTTGCTTTTTCAATGGAACCTTTTGCTACATATATCAGAAACAAGCAAAATATAAAAGGCTTTCAAGTTAATAAGGACTATTGTCCTAAGATACAATTATTTGCTTATGATATGTTGTTAACATTGGGTGATATTGCTGGTTCTTTGCATGATATTATAAATACCTTAAGCACGTTTGAAATAATTTCAGGGCTTAAATTTAATCTTAATATATCCAAAACATTACTAATTAACAGAAAGATCAACAAAAACCTAAGAGAGAATAGCCTGTTTAATTGGGAGAATGATGTATTAGAATATGTGGGCGTCAGTATAAAGAGTACATGGAAAGAGCCTGTTAAACTAAACTACAATAATTTAATAACCACCATTAGTGAACTAATCAAAAGATGGAATAAAATGTTCTTCACAATGGAGGATAGGCTCTCTTTAATTAAAATGATAATTTTACCTAAAATGTTGTTTTATATACAGTCATTGATACTACCCCCTCCCAAAAACTTATTTAAAAAATGATATTCCATACTACTTAAATTTTTATGGTTCCCCTTAAAACCTAGGATTCCATATAAATGGCTCATTAGAGCTTGGAATAGTAATGGGATAGCATTCCCTAGCTTAAATCTTTATTCCAACTCAGTTATAATTAATATAATATTACATTGGATCACACCTACCTATATATCTGGCTGGAAAACAATACATGATATTCAAATAACTGATGTCAGAACCATAGAAAATCAGTTTAAGGAACAATATGGAATAAGTAGAATTCATTGGCTTTTACATGAATTTTGTTTATTTAATAAGAAGTTTGATCATTTTTCTTATGGCATTAATCAAATATTTAATAACTTTAAAAATATAATTGACTGTAATTACAACATTAAACAATTCCTATTTCTTATATTCCCTATAGCATACTCCCCTGATTGCCTAGATTCTTTCAACATCAATGCGATGCAAAATTAAAGAAAAACAACTTGATATTCTGGCATCAGTTTATTGAAAAAAAGAGTATTAAACCATTAAACTCTCTTTTATGAAGGTTTGATAATAGTCAAGACAGTTGGTTGTTTATACACTCATTATGGCAGTTTATAGAAAACAAAATGAAAGTATCAATCAACCTAGAGACTGAATCTATACCTAGTTTGATTCAGCTTTTTATTAGGTGTCTTGAAAAGACAGATAATCAAAAATTAAGTATCTCACTTATCTATAAGATACTAAGAGAAGACACTTTAAAGTTTGACTCAGATTTTTGGAATTACTATGTAAAGATTAATGGAAAACAAATATTTGATGAATCCCAAAAATTGTTATTGAATTCTACATATGGTACCTCTTCTTCATTATATTGGAGATTGTATACATGGAAATTTATGAACAGGAGTTTCTATATTCCACATAAAATAAATCTTATACTCAAAAACAGTGAATGTAAATGTTGGAAATGTGATGAATTACTAGAGGCCAACTGGGTTTGCATGTTCATTGAATGTAGAAATGTTGTTCAATACTGGAAAGACTTCAGATATGTTGTAAATGATTTATGGTCTGATAACTGTCATATTTCTAACTCACTAACCCTATTCAATGTTCCTATACCAAATGTAATACCTAAATCTCAGATTCAGTTACTCTGGTTAATTCTTACAATTGCCAGAAGAGCTATTACTTTGAACTGGAAAAGTAAACAGGATTTGATGTTTAAAGATTTTATGAATTCAGCAAAAGTTGTTTGTAAAAAAGAACTGCAAAACATTTGTTATAGAACTCATAATATTACTCATAAAAAAAATAGCATGGCAAAAATTGGAAAACCTTTTGAACAAATACTGATAACTTCTCATGGATAAAATGATTGTTTATCATGGATGAATGTAAATATTATAAATAGTTTAGTTATTGTTTTATTGTATTTGTTATATGTACATTTGCTTATGTTTATAATGAAAACAAAATAAAAATGTTTTTGGAAAAAAAGAAAATGTATATCAATGGCCATACTCTTATTCTGTCAATGCCCCAAGTTAATAGTACTAATATTATAAAAATTGTCCCTGATTATTTCCCTAATTTAGTTGAGAGCTATTAATATCAGACCCATTGGTTACAGTTATTAGAGTTCATTGAAATGTTCTAAAATAGGTACTTTTGCCATTTTTGGTTCATACAGTTTGTTTCACTGCTTTTAACAAATGCATAGATTCATAGATTGTTACTAGACAAACCACCCATGTCCTTTCTACGCCCAGCCAAGTTTTCTTGAAAGAATAATGATGCCCTGTATCCAAATAGGACATTGACAGCCAGGCATTTATAATGGAAGAAACTGACATTTAAGATGCACTCTAATAACTGTTGCTGTATTTAACAAGAAATATATAAAATCAGAAATGTGAATTAAATATCACATGCATTTATGTATGGTTCTAAAATGTAACCAGGGTACCCATGCTTTGAAAGCATCCCGGGGACTAAGGTATACTTAATCCACCTCTGGCCAGGTGCATTTTCAATGAATGGGAACTTCAAGGGAAGATAAGTTTACTGTTGCTCATGCTGAGTCCGTTTTCAAAGTGCAACTATTTTGTTTAACATATGCCCATCAGTGTTAGTGCTATAAAATTTGAAAGCAGTGTTAGTAGTGCAAGAGGTGCAAAATGCTGTGGGGTCTATTCCTACACCATATAGATGGATTGCTGATACTCCTCTCTAGTATAAGGGGGGTGCTGCACTTGTGAGTGTGTTGTCCTTCAGATAAGATGTTAAACCAAGGCCCTGTGTTGATGGTAGGTTTGTGTGATCTTTTGTATCCACCTGAGCTATCAAAAACAGCAGCACCAATGTTCTGGACAACCTTCTCCCAGTAGTATAAATGCCACCAAAGGTCTCTCCCGGAAAAGAAGCTGCTAGCCTAGTGGGACTAACCTGTTCAGCAAAGGATAAATAAATTAAAAGTTTTAAATTAAATCCACATCTCTGTTATCATTTCAAAAGAAAAGAAGAAAACAGTATGCATGCTGACAGTTCTGAACAGTGTTTATTACAAATGGAGGGACAGAGACAAATAATGGAACACTGGAGTGGCTGTGTAGAGGGGTGTTGGTCTATTACCCTACCTAGTGCCCCATTTTCCATGATGTAACTCTGGTCAGAAACCATTTGTCTCTTAACTCACCCAACATCTTGATTATATCTGCCATGACTTCATATGAGACATTTTTCCCCCCAATTTTTCCTTAGTGTTCTTACTTCTTCTATGGTGGGCTCCGCTTCTTCTTTCATTGTATGCTATATCTGTGTTATTACAGCTTCTGACAGGTTTTAATCATTCAGAAGCTGCTGGAAGTACTCCTTCCATCTGCCTTTGATACCCTGTGTCCTGGTGAGCAAATTGCTGCTGGCATCTCTTATGAAGGGTGTCTGATGACTATCTTTTTTATCTTTATGTCTTTGCCTTGTAATCTGATAGAGTTTCTTTGTGCCATTTACTGAGTCAGTTTTCAGAAACCCATAGTGTGCCTCTGATGCCTTGTTATTTGCTATTGGAACCACTCTCTTAGCCTATTTGCTAGCCAGTCAGTATTTCTTCTAAGCCTGGGCCATCTTTTCTATATCACCACTTTTCCTGCACTCCATATTTCTTTTGATGACTTCCTGGACTTTAGCATTCCACCACCAGCTTCCCTTCTGTGCCCTATTTCCATATCTGGCTTGGCTATACATCTATTGTATAGCCATCACACATGCTGTTTTGAGGCACTGTCATTCTTCTTAAACTCATTTAATTTCCACTTCCACCTGAAGGGCTAGAGCTCCGAGTAATTCCTTGAAGTCTTGCACTTTCTCTGCAGTCAATTTCCAAGTCTTCAGTCTAGTCTCTGTTGACCTTAGCATCCTCTCTGACCACTGCTTACAGCTGATTGTGGCAATCATTGGTCTATGCTTTGGGTTGACTGTTTCAATGGGGATATCTTTGTAAATGCAGATTCTACCCCAATGCACTTTCCTTACTAGGAGGAGGTCTGCATATTGTCCAATCTTGTATGTGATCTTGTGACTGTCTCTCTTGCTGTTGGCTATGAACAATTCATTTGCCAGACTAAAGTTAAGACTGGCCTCTTCTTCTTTATAAAAAACAACCACACACTGCCAGATATCCCAATAAGTTCCAGAATTTCGAAAAAAACACAAGAGTGTCCCCAAAGACTGTTCTTTATTAAAACACAGAATCCTCTTCTTTTTTATCCCTGTTGCCCCTCTCATATGGATCCAGGCAGTCCTCATGGCCTGTTCTGTCTGTCCCAATATGTGTGTTTAGGTCCCCATTATCAACACAAACACATGTTGTTCTGCTTTAGCTAGTAAGTCCCATAACTGCTGCCTGAATGTACTCTTTTCCTCACAATCACAACTCTGCTGCAGGGCATAGGCTGACATTATGAATACTGCCTTATACTTATACTGGAGTCTGACTGACAAGAGTCTGTCATTAATTATGATGACATTCCTCACTGTCTGCTGAAGCCTTTCCCTCCCTACAATTCCCACACCATTCTAGTCTCTTCCCTTCCTGAGTTTTAGATTATGTATCCCAAACCAACTGGCTTTGTTGAACTGCCCTTCCATCTTGTCTCCTGGATGCATAGAATAGCAAGCCTCCTCATCACCATCATGTCATCCACTTCCAGACTGAGTCCTGTAGTAAATCTACATTGAGAGTAGCATCTCTTAATTCATGTTTAGCAGGTTGATGGACTTACATCCCGCTTTCACTCAACAGAGCTAGCCCAAGTAACCCAAACTGGGCAATTGGGCATCAGCTGGCCAGAAGCTTATTGATCCAGGGCTACTGAGCTTTATGGCAGGCATGCACTGGCCAATAGGGACACATACACCCCTCCATCCATTAGCATAGGTCTCTGGCATAGGTCAGAGTAGGCCAGGTACTCAATCCAATTATCACCGTCAAATACCCATACCTACTTTTGGCGACAATAGTCAATGTGACCAAATCACCTAAGAAACTTTTTTTACAACGCTGAGTTTCCGGCCCTGACACGGTGTACAGTCTGTTATCCTTGTTCTCCTGTCTAGAGGATACTACACACCACAGTTGATGCCCAAAGCAGCACCATTTAGAGTCTGTGCTGATCTGCACAACTCCATTCTTGCATGAGTTTGAAGTGGAAACACTCAGCATGTTTTTGGGAGGTGGGAAGTAACTCACAAAGACACAGGTAGAACATGCAAACTCCATACAGGCATTGGCTGGAGGTCAAGAGGATTGAATCTTGTACCTTCTGCATATCAGATGAAGACGTTAACCATTACACCAATTGTGCTTTTGTCAGCAGCTATATTTCATAAAAAACACTCATCAATCCATAATATGGCACTAGTTTATCAGACAAATCAATACATATCCCACATGGCAATCAAGACACTTAAACCTGCCAAGGATTGGAATCCCTGAACTGCATTTCCTGGAATCACCAGCCGAAAAAACAGTTTTTACGTTTTTTTGCAGGGGGGCCACTAATGCAGAGGACAAGCCCCCCACACACACACACACATATAGACACACACACCTAACTTTTATATACCAACTCCATTATCTGTGCAGCATGGAATAAGGCTGAAAGTACCCCAAAAAGGGCATTAATGTTGACACAACAGTTATTTCTTATGGAGGAGCTCTGATCCTTGGCCATTTGAACTTTGGGCAAATGATGATCGAGAATTCAATCTTCATCCACCTGTAGGTTACCCTACTCATGGAATACTCATGTGGAAGACTTATGTCATGCAGATGTATGAGCAATCATCAATTATCTTTTTTGTAGTTAATACATGAATAGTAATTTGTGTACTCTGATTTGATAATAGCTAAGAAACAGATTCTCATTTCAACTATGACACCATGACTGAAGCAAACAAAAACAGCTTTCTATAGGTCTGTACTTAAAAATGTATTTAAACATGAACCTCTGAATTGGAAGAAATAAAACTTAGTTTTCCACTTGCATTTACATTGGATTACTAAGCATTAAATAAGAATGCAAAGTTTTTACAAATCTGAGAAAGACAAGACAGTGTGTTTATGTGCATGAAATATGGTAATATGGTTCACTAGCTTTTACAGTATTAAAGCTATAGATGTAAGCTGGGCTAAATTTGAAGCCATATGACCGAATGCCATGCCATATCATGCATCTTGTGATCTAAGCAATTTCTTGGCAACAGCCAGCACTTATTTGGATCAGAACAGTAGTGATAGTGATTTGTAACCACCCCGCTTCCACAGCAGTTCAGTCTTGTCCCCATAATATTCCCTCCTTTAGCCTATGCCACCTAGTGTGGCATCCTCAGCCTCCACCAGGGATCATCACAGACAATGCCCATAGATGGTAATACCTACCCCTCCCTGCCACTCCATCAGACACCTAAGCCATTAATTGAACCTGTGCTACCTGGGCTATAGTCAGGGCTTTATCACTCTACATCACTGAAGTGACTGGATAACAAACAATAATTAAAATGCTACTTCTGCCAAAACTTATGATCATTTTAATAAAAAAATTCAAAGTAAGTTAAAGTGGATTTGAAATGCATTTAAGTTCAGGTCATTACAAAAAGGCATAGGATTGACAAAATATACTTTCACCATATGAAAGCTCTAATAAAAATGTCTTAAAGGATAAGCAGAAGCAAGCAATCATAAGACACTCCCTTTTCCACCATGAAAATAGGTGCCACAGGTGTAGGGCTCACAAGAAAAACAGCAGTAAATAGAAGTGTCAGACTGTACCTGTGGAATTCCTGGTGGCCCCTGGGGAACAGAGTTTAATGCCCAGGGAAGTTAGAATGATATTAGAAGCTTTTCAGAAAAGCAGAACTCGCATCATGTGTGGACATACAGATCTACATCAAGATTATAAAGATAATATGATAATTAATTGGGACTGGTGCAATCTCTGTACTACAGGTATAACATGGTGGTAACAAAATGCACTAGTCATTAGTCTGGCAGTGGGTTGCACTGGGTGCTAGTGGTCATTCTCATTGTAATGAAGTTCCAGGTAAAGAATATTACAGAAGCAGAGGTGGAGGTGAAACCAGAGCTTGATATACCACTGAAAGATTTTGTAGAGAAAGTACAGCTGCGTAAGTCCTACTTAACTGTAATAGTAGATGCTCAAATTCTTCACCCTCAGTGGCATTTTGGGCTACCTGCCAATGTAACTCAGTACTGGTAAGCTTTCAAAATCTCAGACTCCCCCTCTCTTCCTGTGAAGCTGATTGACTAAGCATATCTTAAAATGGAAGTCTTCAGCTGTCAAGGGAAGTGAGTGTTCAAGCTTTTCCCCTTCCACGAAGAAGTGGAGGAAAGTACTTGAAGCCAGAATCATCTAGCAAGAGTAAATTCACAGCCAATCACAATACCATATAAAAACCAAATTCAACAACAACTGAATCAAAGAAGTGAAACCCACCCCAACTATGCACAGTCTTGGGGATAGCAGGTGGGTGCTGCCATAGAGGCAGTGAGGAATTTGAACATCTACTGTTACAGGCAAGTGCGACTTATGAAACTATATTATGTTCATCATTCCTACTGTCTCAGTGGCATTTTGGGCAGATTCCCAAAGCCTAGGCTACCTGTGAGCTGGAAGGATAAGGATCTGGTCCTATCAAAGACTGCCCTGGACCTTGGAAAGGATTCCAGTGTGTAGTGCTTTATGAAGGTATGAACAGAGGACCATGGCGCTGCCTCTAGGATGCTTATAAAGTCCACCCCTTTCCAATATGCCAGCAAAGAGGATAAGGCACTAGTGTGGAAGAGATTTACCATGATGGAAGTAACAGAAAATAATAGCAGAGGACAACCATTGTGCACTAGTTTACTTAAGGACAGGATGACCTTTCTTAACCCCCATATAGGAGGCAAACAGCTGTTTAGCATTCCTAAAAGGCTTTGTTCTGTCATGGTAGCACTTGAGCTGCCTCTGTGCATCCGAGGTATGTACAATCTTTTCTCTCTTGTTTTTGGATCAGGATAGAACACTGGGAGATTGATGGTTTGGTTCAAGGTAAATCCAGAAATAACTTGAATGATAGATTACTGCTTAACACAAACCTGTCATTGTGAAAAAATCAGATAGAGATGGTCAACCATGAGAGCTTGTAGCTCAGAGACTCACCCTGCAGAAGTTAGAGCAATGAGTAAAACACTCTTCCAAGGAATTAACCATAAATCAGCCTGACAGGCAGGTTCAAAAGGAGGCAAAGTCAATTTTTTGAGAGTAGGAATTTGCTTTCAAGAGGGTCTCACATGCAACACTCCTTTCTTCAAGTGTTTCACCACAAAAGAGATGAAAGGGGGGCCTTACTCACTTAGGTAGAAGCATATGAAAAAAAAACATCTGTAAGTAGATTACACAAATATTTCAAAACCAAAAAGATTGAAACCCTTTCAGAACTCCATTATTGGCTACTCATCACCTAGAACATCTTTTCCATTTGAAAATGTAAGATTCTCTAGTTGCAGGTTTTCTTGCCTCCTTAAATACCTATTGCACATTCTCATGGAACAAATGCCTAAAGGGTATCAAAATGGAATTATCTAGGCTGTCAGTTGCAATTTCTCTAAGTTGGGGTCTACTATTTGCCCCAGTGCTGTGTGAACAGATCCATTTTGTGAGGCAGCTTGTTGAAACTGCCCTTGGCTATTTCCATTAAAAGAAAGAACCAACTTTGCCAAGGCCAAAAGAAGGTTACCACATTGATCTTTGGTAATTCCTTCTGAACCTTACCACAGTGATCTTTGGTAATTCCTTCTGAACCTTTAAAAGTACCTTGGGAATCATTGGAAAGGAGGGAAATGCATACAGGAACATTCCCGATAGACCATCTGTCATCCAAGCATGGCTGCAAGGATGTCTTGAACAGAATTTTTATAGTCTTCTGTTTTAAAAGGAGATGAGCAGATCTACTTCTGGCTTTCCACATATCTGGATCAATTCCTGGAAGACCTCTACATGAAACTTACACTTGTGAGGGTCTGTCCAGGATCTGCATAGTATGTCTGCTACTGTGTTTTGCTCTGGCAGAATGTACAAGGCCTGAGGAATCAGAAAATGATGTACAACCAATTTCCAGACCAGCATTGCCAACCAGCAAAGAAGGTATGACCTTGTACCACCTTGCTTGTTCAGGCACCACATCACAGTAGTGTTGTTTATGACCACTAAAAGAGCACCTGGAGTGCATAAATGATGAAGAACCTTTAAGGCATGACTCACTACCAACTTCTTTTATGTTTATGTGCTTTGGACCACACAAGCCTTGCACTTAACTCTCATGGACACTGCAACACATGCAAAAATCTGAAGAGTCCATCTCGACAGATTGGATTGGGGTCTGAAGATAGAAATGGAGTCCTGAATTCAGAGACAGTTGATCCCTCCAGCACTGCAGTTCTTGTTCCATAAATCCCAGTGCTGGTCCCTAGAAATCTAAGGGATGAAGGCACTGGCACCAACAATTCTTCAAGTACCATTGACTTTTTCTCATGTATAGTCTGGCTAGTGGTATCATAAGGATTGTTGATGCCATGAGGCCTTGAATTTTGAGGAAATCTCTTACTGAGGCCATGTCTAGAAGACAGAAATCCAGGAAAATGCCCTAAGTCAGAACTTTGTCATCTGGCAGGAAGGCCATCCTTTTTACTGTGTCTGTCAAACACCCCAAGGAAACAATTCATTGAGAGGGTGTGAGGAAGGACTTGAGAAGGTTCAGTTTGAAGCCCAGGTGGGAAAGGAGGAATGTGACCTTGTCTAAGGATTCCGAGCATGTGGATACAGAATCTGTACAAATCAGCAAGTTGTCTAAATAAAGAAAAATGTAAATGTCTAGGGTTCTGCAATAGGCAACCACTGAGACCAGGCACTTTGTAAACACATGCAGTGCAGTAGATAACCCAAATGGTAATGCAGAAAACTGATAATGCAAGCCTGACACAGCAAATCTCAAAAATTTCCCAAAAATGGGAGTAATCAGAATATGATAATTAGTGTCTTTGACATCTTGTCACCATGAAATAATGGTCTGGAATCAAAACTAGGATTGACTGTAAGGTGAGCATTTTGAATTTCTGAACTTTTACAAAGGTGTTTAGAAAGGACAAATCTAGATGAGTCTCCAGGAGTGCTCCTTTTTTGGTAAAAAACAGTTTCATATAGTTGATATAGCTGGAGTTTCATCTAAGATGGCTCACTTGAATTGTCAGAAGTTTTGAAAGGTGAAAATAATTCATACCATAGCCACATACTGTGATCATGCAAAGCTTATATCATGAAAATAGTTTGCCTCATTCATATGAAGATTTACTTACCAGTCTAGGTTCTTTGTCATGCGTTCATCTTATTAAGCTATATCCTGATGTTTTACCTATACTCAGAGCTGGATCCAGCACTAGGCAACATAGGCAGTCACCTAGGGCCCCATGGCTGGGGAGGGGCCCAGTTTGGCCAGAAGGGTTAAACATTTATTTTAATAATATATTTATTAAAAAAAAAACTTAACACCACAGTAGCGGTGTCTTCTTCTTTAAGGAAAACCATGTGTGTGCCGCACACATGCCACTGCAGAAGTAAACACATTCCACACTTGTGCATGGAATTTAAACTATCCATTCCATTAAGAGAAAAGGTAAGTGCATATGTGTTTGTAAGTACTTTAAATTAGAGATAAAGTGTGTATCTGTGTGTGCATATGTGTGTGTGTGTGTGTGTGTGTGTGTAAGTACTTTAAACTACAGAGAAAGTGTGTGTGTGTGTGTGTGTGTGTGTGTGTGTGTGTGTGTGTGTGTGTGTGTGTGTGTGTGTGTGTGTGTGTGTGTGTGTGTGCGTAATTTAAACTAATTGTGTAATTTAAACTAGAGAAAGTGTGTGTGTGTGTGTGTGTGTGTGTGTGTGTGTGTGTGTGTGTGTGTGTGTGTGTGTGTGTATGTATGTATGTGTATGTGAGTGTCTGTAATTTAAGCTAGCCATTCTGTTTCTGTATGAGAGAGAATGTGTGTGTGTGTGTGTGTGTGTGTGTGTGTGTGTGTGTGTGTGTGTGTGTGTATGTGTGTAATTTAAACTAGCTGTTCTGTTCATATGAGAGGTATGGTGAGTGTGTGTGTGTGTGTGTGTGTGTGTGTGTGTGTGTGTGTGTGTGTGTGTGTGTGTGTGTGTGTGTTTGTGTACATATTTATGTGCATGTGAGTAGTACTAGTAGTTCTGTTTCTGTATGACAGAGAAAGTGTGCGTGTCTGTGTATGTGTGTGTAATTTAAATTAACCATTCTGTTCGTATGAGAGATAAAGTGGGTTGTGTGTTGCTGTATAAGAGAGAAAGTGTGTATTTGTGTGTGTGTGCGCATGTGTGTGTGTGTGTGTGTGTGTGTGTGTGTGTTTGTGTGTGTTGCTGTTTGAAATTAACGAGAAGGTAGGCGTGTGTGTTTGTTTTTAACATACGTTGCAACTGTCCAGATTTTTTGGCCATTTCCTCATAAAATTTGTGGTTTTCTGGCAATATACGAAGGATTGAAGTCACTAAATAATGACAAATGAGTTTTAGACTTCATATCCTTCAGAAAATACATGCTAAGACAAATAACGCTATTTTAGCAACTTTCCAAGTCTGTAAGAGCAATATTAAAAACTCTATCCCTATTTTGGGCCTTTGTTCCCATTATTTTAGGCTTTGCCCAGATTTCTTGTGCTAAGAGGTTGAGAGGTATGGAGTTATGGTATGTAATGCCTTAGTTGGGGGGGGGGGGCAGGTTATCCAATTAACTTGATCAGGTTTGACCCTGTAACTTGGTTGCAGGAGACAAGAGCCTGAATCCTCTACACCAACTACCAGACTTCTGAAGGAATTGTGAGTTTGAGTTTTAGTACATTTTCAGGGAATTATGAGTTTCAGTGCATTTTCAAGGGATTATGAGTTTCACTGCATTTTCATGGAATTGTGAGTAGAAGGGAAAATAAGTTTACTGTTGCTCATGCTAAGTCTGTTTTCAACGTGTAAGTAGCTGTCTTGTTTAGTAAATGGGATTCACTGTTTGTGCTGAAGAATTTGAAAGCAGTGTTAATAGCATAATTGCATTTGGTGAAGAAGGCTGTGGATTCTACTCCCACTCCATGTAGAAGGCGTACTGGTATTGCAGTGTCCTTTTGATTATTTGGTGCATTTTAATGCGGGATAGGGGTCCTGCACCTCCTTTGTAAGAGATGGCTTGTAACTATGAACTTGTCAGTTTGTCAGTTATTCCCTATTGTAATATTACCAGTTGTAATGTTACATAGGCAATTCATTATTCAAGGGCAGCAGGCACTGAATTTGTAGATGAAATACTGAAATGTAAAGTGTTTGCCAGTAGCAACCTCTTTATTAATTACAGATCTCTTTAATGTTGAATTATTCATATGACTTTTACTTCTACAGAGACTGTGCTTATTGACTGATACTGATGGATTGTAATGACAGATGTGATATCTGAGTGATGTTTTATGGTTGAAATTTTCTGAGCTGGGTAGTTTTGTCATTATTGGTTCATAACGTTTTGTTTCATTACTTACTGGAATAATGTACAATATTACAAATTTAAAACACATTCTAACAAGTAGTGCTGTATTATGCAAGAAATGTAATTTAATACAATCAGGAAGGTGAATCAAAAAACACATACATGTATGCATGGCCCAAAAAATCTGTGCGAGGAGCCTATGGTTTGAAAACATCCCAAAGATAAACTTAATCCTCTACTGGTCAGATTCTTTGAATGTGGATTTTATGCCATTTCAATGAATGTGAGTTTCAAGGACAGAGAAGTTTAGTGCTCATGCTGTCTGTTTTCAGTGTCAGACTGTATTGTTTGTTTAGCAAATAGCTAGTAGTGTTTGTGCTATTTTATCTGAATATCTGTAATCATTGTAGAATTAAATAAGAAAGCAGTATGCACACTGACAGGTTTGAACAGTGCTTATGGTAACTGGAGAGAAATAACCAAATAGGATGGCTAGGAGGGGCTGCTGCAGGGGGTTGCTGCAGGTAGGGCTGCTCTGGGGGCACCAATTTATTACCCTGCCTAGGGCCCGAGTTGACCTTGATCTGGCTCTGCCTATACTGCAGGCAAGGAGAGTTCTATTATCCCTGAAGAGCAGAATTCAAAAGGAGATGAACAGAATAGAGTATATGGACATGCATGCTGACTGGGTTAATAATATGCCTAATTTTGTTAGGCCTGAAAAAAATCATAAAATCATATGTGTATATGGCCACAAGATCTTAATAAAGCCATAAAGAGAGAGAGAGAGCATTATCAACTTTGTACAATCAAAGAAGTTATTTCTACTATGTCAGATATGATATGTTTTTCTGTTCTGACTGGAAAATTAAGCCTGATTAGGAAAATTTTAACGTGTACATTTAATTCACCAATAGGAAGGACCAGGACAGGATTCTGAGATGTACGTTGTTATACAATGCAAGCCTTGTGCAATAAAGAGTCATAAGTATGGGTTAACAGGACATTTTTTAACAGGACATTTTTTTTGGAATGCAGAGGAGGGCATAGTTTCACAAACAACAAGCAGAACCAAAACCACAACCAAACTGAGCATTGATATGAGACTGAGAACCTATAAAACTAACAATCAAGGACCAGTGCAAGTGATTGACAAGGGGAAAACCTTATCCACATATAACAATGAATACTATGAATCAGTCAATTTTTGTACAAAAATGTGATGTGAAAACAACATTAACATTTTCTAAACCATTGCAGTATGAACGGTAGCATCATAAAGTACAAATAAAAATATAAGCAACCACCTACCAAACTAGCTCTAACTCATGTAGCATACTGCAAAATGATGAATGTTGACAGAGGTACAGGTAAACCTAATCTCTCATATGGGAATGAACTGCAAGCCATGCAGCTGCCCTGTGTTGCAGAGTTTCTTTTTATCCAGATGTTATGGCATCAAAACAGCACACAAAACAATAACTGAACATTAATCTAACAACAAGATTAACATATATTCAAACTACTGACAAACATGATAACATGACCTTGTCCTCAACCAGTGTTGTACCATTTACATATACATTCCATGCCCATTTTATATATTTTTATGTATTCCCATTGTATTACTCACTGTATCAAAATACCTACATCACACGAAGATTATCACTTTTTTATCCTCGCATAATATTTTCTCTTTTTTCCTTCTTACCTACTTCAAATAATCCCACTCGCATACCAAATAATCCTATAATCCCAATCACATACCAGATAATTCTATAATCCTACTGAAATATCAAATAATCCTATAAATCCCAAACACATACCAAATAATCCTATAAATCCCAGACACATACCTAATAATCCTGTAATCCCAATCACATAACATCTATGTTAATAGTATCATAGGTTCATAGGAGATTACTAGGCTAATGGCTCAAGAGCTCTTACAAGCCAAGCCAGTTTTAATCAGATTTTACGATTTTCTATCCCAATGGGAAAGATAACAAAGGGTCAGCAAGTGGGGTTTTGACTATTTTACTGACTGCCTCTGTCATAAAGGTCATAGATGAAACTCCAGGAGTGAATGCAATTTCCATCCATTGTTCCAGACTGTGCTTGAAGATGGTCAGGGGAAGGCTCTGCTTCAGGTGAATAGGAAGCCTATTCCAGAGGAGGGCAATATCTGGGACATGTATATGTCTCTCCAGCATGATCTATTCATGTCAGAGATCAAGTTTAGATCTTTGGAACGGGTAACCTTCATGCGACATTTCCATCCGAGCTGGGTCAGAGACTGCCTTGTAGGTCAGACACAGATCACTCCTTAGTAATTAGTAGGAAACTGAATACAGTGATAGATTTTTTAACTGGTCCACATAAAACATGTTGGTTATACCCTGTATTTTCTTGGTGAGAAACCTTTGAGGGCACTCCATCTGTTGTGGGTCATTGTACTCGATTATTGCTCTGATGTGGGCTGAGTACAGAGGTATTAGACACCCTTAGAAATGGATGCCATGCCTTTACTTATAAACTGAGCCCCATAAAAGGATTTCCTCACCACTGTGAACACATGGTGGTCAAAGTTCAGACTACTATCTATCTGAGTACCCACATCTCTCACCACTGGGTCCACTCTTGGAGGGGATGCTATCAATGTTGTAATTTACATATGATAGTAGGCAAACTTGTGGGTCAGTAGTTTCCTGAGTCAAGTAGTGGTTCCCCCTTGTGCAGAGGAATAACTGTTGCTATCCTCCACTCTGCTGGGACAAAGCCTGTCTGGAGACAGTAGTTCAGATGAGATCTGAATGGGTCTGGTAGGTCAATTTTCAAGCTATTTAATAGGCGCCGTGGGATTCCATTGGGCCTCATAAAAAAACTTTAAAAAAAATTTTAAAAATATAAGCTTAGAATTTTAAGGGCATTATAAAGAGCCAGTTCATTAGATTAAGTAGAATCTGTATAGATAAAGAAGATTTATTAAATGAGACAGATAACATGATCAAAATGTTTCTTGATAGAGGCTATGAATATGACTTGATAATGAATGTTAAGAATAATGTTCTGAATGAAAATAAGATACTATCTACAGAATTTAAGTATAATAATCCTTCATTTTATTTTTATAATAATAATGATAATAGCAAGCATGAAAAGATAACATTTATGACAACTTATAATATGCTTTTCAGATTTTTATTATTCCTATAAATTATGTGGGGATTTTTGCCTACCAGTTTTAAGGTTGGCTCATCTGTCAAAAGAACTTTCCAGTTATTAACCAATATTCTCTTAATATTTTGGAAATCATTGGTATAAGTTGTCATAAATGTTATCTTTGTGTTTTTTCAACAGTTTTTCTTGTACAGTTTGGAGGTCAGTTTACCATCTCTAATATCTAAACTGACGTCCAGAAAATTTACAAATTCATATGATGCATCTACGGTAAATTTAAGGAAATCAGTTGTAGTTTCCAAATGTTCTTTAAATAAAGTAAATTATTCTATAGAGCCATCCCATACGATTAAAATATCATCAACAAAACGTTTATAAACTAAAATTTTAGAGAAAGAATAATGCTGAAAAACATGTTCTTTTTCCCATTGATACATAACTAGATTGGCATATGTGTTTGCACAAGGGGTGCCCATAGCCACACCAGACCGTTGTAGGTATAGGCCCCCCTTGAATGCAAACACATTATTGCCAAGAACTAGTTCAAGAAGATGACATATCAAAATTGCTTTATTCCTATCTATCTTAGGGTTAAATTGTAACAATTCCCTCACAGCTTGAATCCCTTCTTCATTTGGAATTGAAGTGAAAAGGCTATTTACATCCATTGTAATTAACAGGTGTTTACCCTTTATAAACTTAAAGTCAAGTAGTCGCAAGTATTCCAAAGGTTGATAGATATCCTTAAGTATACTGGGAATGGCCTCAACCAAAGGTCTCAGAGTATCTTCTAAAAATACAGATATATTTTCAGTAATCCATTTAGCACCTGATACTATTGGACGTATAGGTGGTGGCATGACTCCCTTGTGCATTTTGGGTAAGCCTTTGATAATAGGGATTGTAGGCATGTCATTCAGCAAAAAATCGTATAAACTCTTTGAAATTTGAAAACACATAAGTAAATCATATAAATCATCCTTAATAGTTTTAATTATTCTATCTAATTTAACTTCATCAATTAGGGTATAAATATTAACATAATCTAACATTTCTTGCATCAAAGTATCATATTCCATGGTTTCAAAAACAGCTACACCCCCCCCCTTATTCACAGGTCTAAATGTTAAATCAAAATTATTAGAGAAGTTTTGTAATGACTTCTTAGTTTCACTAGACATGTAAAAAATGCACATTTCTTTTTCTTACAATAGAAATAATCATAAAAATCAAGTTCGCATAATTTCATGAATGACTCAACATAGTATGGAATAGGTGGTATATAAGAGCTTTTCTTTTTATGAATAAAATAATTTGTTGCTTTTTCATTTACTGGTAAAGAGCTCTTAGAGAAATGCAACTTCAATGCTACAGTTCTGCCAAACATACACAAATCAATCAGAATATCTGATAATCTACTTCCTTGCGATGGAACAAAGGACAACCCTTTGTTCAGTAACTCAATGTCATATTTATTAAGTTCATACCTAGACATGTTGAAAAAAAGCGTATCTAAGGTTTTTGTCTCCTTCGTTGATACATGCCTGCATCACCTGAATGCTTCCTTTTCCTCGTTTCCCAACTGTTCTGTCTCTCTCGTGGAAACGACTGTTTCCTGATTGGAAAAGGTAAAAAAGCTGAATTATCTGGTAGATGGTGCTTACGAATAGCTCCAGGGTTCAGTTGTAGAGGTTTAACAGCTTTATTTTAAATTTTTATTTTAAATTTTAAAATACGACAGCATGCATCCACGCCACATTTTCAAGGGCATTATAAAGAGCCAGTTCATTAGATTAAGTAGAATCTGTATAGATAAAGAAGATTTATTAAATGAGACAGATAACATGATCAAAATGTTTCTTGATAGAGGCTATGAATATGACTTGATAATGAATGTTAAGAATAATGTTCTGAATGAAAATAAGATACTATCTACAGAATTTAAGTATAATAATCCTTCATTTTATTTTTATAATAATAATGATAATAGCAAGCATGAAAAGATAACATTTATGACAACTTATACCAATGATTTCCAAAATATTAAGAGAATATTGGTTAATAACTGGAAAGTTCTTTTGACAGATGAGCCAACCTTAAAACTGGTAGGCAAAAGTCCCCACATAATTTATAGGAATAATAAAAATCTGAAAAGCATATTATGTGATAGAACCAGCTTAAGTCATATAGTTCAGTTAGGACCAATGCATTCATTAGGTACCTATCCATGCACACATTGTAATTATTGTAAATATATTACTAAAACACAGGATTTTGAGCATCCTGGGTTACCTTATACATTTAAACCAAGATTTAGAGCTAGTTGTAACACCTCTGGTTTAATTTATTTAGCTACATGCGAATATTGTACAGCTTTTTATATAGGCCTTACTAAAAGGAAACTAAAAAATAGAATTTATAACCATCAGTACGATATTAAAAATAAGAATGAATTGAATGCACTGGCAAAGCATATCTTAGCTAACCCATCACATTCTTTTGTGTTCAGAGTTCTACAGATAGTGGAACACAATGCTAGAGGTGGTGACTATATAAACTCTTTAGAATTAAAAGAACTGAAATGGATACTTAGACTTAAGGGACATCATCCTCCAGGTTTAAATAATTATATCACTATAAGGTCATTTCTCAATACACGTAGATAGTCCCATATGAGAACTGTTTTTAACAAAATTAGTTTTTTAATGAAGTTAAAGTCTTTGGTTAATTATTTTCGTGATGAGTTTATATAGTATATTCATCCTTATAATATTTATGAAAATTATTTAATATGTATTTTTTAGATAAATGTATTAATATCTAATATAACTATAGTTGATTTTAATATATATATACTCAAAGTTTATCATAACCAAGGTTTTTAAAAAATTTTTAAAAAGTTTTTATCTATACACAAGTTATGTTTTTATCTATGGATTTAATTCTGATGCATATAATAGGTATGTTAAGAATGTATTTGTTGCACATTTCTATGTATCTCTATTCATTCATTCATATTTATAGTATTGCACTAGAAATAGATGTAGCAGTCATCTCCATATTAGAATTGTATAACAATAGAGCAAACATATTGTTAGATTTAGTATATATATATATTTTTTATTTTTTATTTTTTGCCATATTAAGTTTTGAGATTGTTTATATGATATAAGTTAGAATGAGTATAGTTTACATATTTATTCATTTACTTATCTATTTATTAATGTTTTTAAACATTTAGTTTAGTTTTGAGAGCCTTTTAATAATGTTGTAATACAATAACACTACTAGAAGTTTTAAATGTGTTCCTTTTTCTTTAATGAATTTAATTGTGTAATTGTATAATCGCTAAATTAATTAATTGAAAGATAGGATCTTGCTATATATTCACTGGTTTCATTATGTTTTATATGGTCTGAAGAAGCATATCTGGAGATACGCAAAAGCGCTTACCTTTGTACCTAATAAATCGCTATTTTACATTTTTAAAACGTGAAGAGTCTGGAGTTTGTTTTCTATAATATATACTTTTTTTGTTTAACTTGAGACTCTTTAGCTGCCGTGATCCGTTGGTTCGTTTTACTTTAAATTACAGATAAAGTGTGTATTTGTGTGTGCATATGTGTGTGTGTGTGTGTGTGTGTGTGTGTGTGTGTGTGTGCGTATAAGTACTTTAAACTACAGTGAAAGTGTGTGTGTGTGTGTGTGTGTGCGTAATTTAAACTAATTGTGTAATTTAAACTAGAGAGAAAGTATGTGTGTGTGTGTGTGTGTGTGTGTGTGTGTGTGTGTGTGTGTGTGTGTACATATGTATGTGTATGTGAGTGTCTGTAATTTAAGCTAGCCATTCTGTTTCTGTATGAGAGAGAATGTGTGTGTGTGTGTGTGTGTGTGTGTGTGTGTGTGTGTGTGTGTGTGCGTGTGTGTGTGTGTGTGTGTGTGTAATTTAAACTAGCTGTTCTGTTCATGTGAGAGGTATGGTGTGTGTGTGTGTGTGTGTGTGTGTGTGTGTGTGTGTGTGTGTGTGTGTGTGTGTGTGTGTGTGTGTGTGTTGCTGTATGAGACAGAGAGAAGGAAAGTGTGTGTGTGTGTGTGTGTGTGTGTGTGTGTGTGTGTGTGTGTGTGTTGCTGTTTGAGATTAGCGAGAAGGTAGGCGTGTGTGTTTGTTTTTAACATACGTTGCAACTGACCAGATTTTTTGGCCATTTCCTCATAACATTTGTGGTTTTCTGGCAATATACGGAGGATTGAAGTCACTAAATAATGACATATGAGTTTTAGACTTCATAGCCTTCAGAAAATACACGAAATCATGCTATTTTAGCAACTTTCCAAGTTTGTAAGAGCTATATTTAAAGTTCTATCCCTATTTTGGGCCTTTGTTCCCATTATTTTAGGCTTTGCCCAGATTTCTTGTGCTAAGAGGTTGAGAGGTATGGAGTTATGGTATGTAATGCCTTAGTTGGGGGGGGGGGCAGGTTATCCAATTAACTTGATCAGGTTTGACCCTGTAAATTGGTTGCAGGAGACAAGAGCCTGAATCCTCTACACCAACTACCAGACTTCTAAAGGAATTGTGAGTTTGAGTTTTAGTACATTTTCAGGGAATTATGAGTTTCAGTGCATTTTCAAGGGATTATGAGTTTCACTGCATTTTCATGGAATTGTGAGTAGAAGGGAAAAGAAGTTTACTGTTGCTCATGCTAAGTCTGTTTTCAACATGTAAGTAGCTGTCTTGTTTAGTAAATGGGATTCACTGTTTGTGCTGAAGAATTTGAAAGCAGTGTTAGTAGCATAATTGCCTTTGGTGAAGAAGGCTGTGGATTCTACTCCCACACCATGTAGAAGGCATATTGGTATTGCAGTGTCCTTTTGATTATTTGGTGCATTTTAATGCGGGATAGGGGTCCTGCACCTCCTTTGTAAGAGATGGCTCGTAACTATGAACTTGTCAGTTTGTCAGTTATTCCCTATTGTAATATTACCAGTTTTAATGTTACAAAGGCAATTAATTCTTCAAGGGCAGCAGGCTCTGAATTTGTAGTTGAAATACTGAAATGTAAAGTGTTTGCCAGTAGCAACCTCTTCGTTAGTTACAGAGCTCTTTAATGTTGAATTATTCGTATGACTTTTACTTCTACAGAGACTGTGCTTATTGACTGATGCTGATGGATTGTAATGACAGATGTGATATCTGAGTGATGTTTTATGGTTGGAATTTTCTGAGCTGGGTAGTTTTGTCATTATTGGTTCATAACGTTTTGTTTCATTACTTACTGGAATAATGTACACTATTACAAATTTAAAACACATTCTAACAAGTAGTGCTGTATTATGCAAGAAATGTAATTTAATACAATCAGGAAGGTGAATCAAAAAACACATACATGTATGCATGGCCTTAAAAATCTGTGCGAGGAGCCTATGGTTTGAAAACATCCCAAAGATAAACTTAATCCTCTACTGGTCAGATTCTTTGAATGTGGATTTTATGCCATTTCAATGAATGTGAGTTTCAAGGACAGAGAAGTTTAGTTCTCATGCTGTCTGTTTTCAGTGTCAGACTGTATTGTTTGTTTAGCAAATAGCTAGTAGTGTTTGTGCTATTTTATCTGAACATCTGTAATCATTGTAGAATTAAATAAGAAAGCAGTATGCACACTGACAGGTTTGAACAGTGCTTACGGTAACTGGAGAGAAATAACCAAATAGGATGGCTAGGGAGGGGGCTGCTGCAAGGGGGGGGGTTGCTGCAGGTAGGGCTGCTCTGGGGGGCACCAATTTATTACCCTGCCTAGGGCCCCAGTTGACCTTGATCTGGCTCTGCCTATACTTCAGGCAAGGAGAGTTCTATTATCCCTGAAGAGCAGAATTCAAAAGGAGATGAACAGAATAGAGTATATGGACATGCATGCTGACTGGGTTAATAATATGCCTAATTTTGTTAGGCCTGAAAAAAATCATAAAATCATATGTGTATATGGCCACAAGATCTTAATAAAGCCATAAAGAGAGAGAGAGAGAGCATTATCAACTTTGTACAATCAAAGAAGTTATTTCTACTATGTCAGATATGATATGTTTTTCTGTTCTGACTGGAAAATTAAGCCTGATGAGGAAAAATTTTACGTGTACATTTAATTCACCAATAGGAAGGACCAGGACAGGATTCTGAGATGTACGCTGTTATACAATGCAAGCCTTGTGCAATAAAGAGTCATAAGTATGGGTTAACGGGACATTTTTTAACAGGACATTTTTTTGGAATGCAGAGGAGGGCATAGTTTCACAAACAACAAACAGAACCAAAACCACAACCAAACTGAGCATTGATATGAGACTGAGGATCTATAAAGCTAACAATCAAGGACCAGTGCAAGTGATTGACAAGGGGAAAACCTTATCCACATATAACAATGAATACTATGAATCAGTCAATTTTTGTACAAAAATGTGATGTGAAAACAACATTAACATTTTCTAAACCATTGCAGTATGAACGGTAGCATCATAAAGTACAAATAAAAATATAAGCAACCACCTACCAAACTAGCTCTAACTCATGTAGCATACTGCAAAATGATGAATGTTGACAGAGGTACAGGTAAACCTCATCTTTCATACGGGAATGAACTGCAAGCCATGCAGCTGCCCTGTGTTGAAGAGTTTCTTTTTATCCAGATGTTATGGCATCAAAACAGCACACAAAACAATAACTGAACATTAATCTAACAACAAGATTAACATATATTCAAACTACTGACAAACATGATAACATGACCTTGTGCTCAACCAGTGTTGTACCATTTACATATACATTCCATGCCCACTTTATATATTTTTATGTATTCCCATTGTATTACTCACTGTATCAAAATACCTACATCACATGAAGATTATCACTTTTTTATCCTTGCATAATATTTTCTCTTTTTTCCTTCTTACCTACTTCAAATAATCCCACTCGCATACCAAATAATCCTATAATCCCAATCACATACCAGATAATTCTATAATCCTACTGAAATATCAAATAATCCTATAAATCCCAAACACATACCAAATAATCCTATAAATCCCAGACACATACCTAATAATCCTGTAATCCCAACCACATAACATCTATGTTAATAGTATCATAGGTTCATAGGAGATTACTAGGCTAATGGCTCAAGAGCTCTTACAAGCCAAGCCAGTTTTAATCAGATTTTACCCGATTTTCTATCCCAATGGGAAAGATAACATGGGTCAGCAAGTGGGGTTTTGACTATTTTTACTGACTGCCTCTGTCATAAGGGTCATAGATGAAACTCCAGGAGTGAATTTGCAATTTCCCATCCATTGTTCCAGACTGTGCTTGAAGATGGTCAGGGGAAGGCTCTGCTTCAGGTGAATAGGAAGCCTATTCCAGAGGAGGGCAATATCTGGGACATGTATATGTCTCTCCAGCATGATCTATTCATGTCAGAGATCAGGTTTAGATCTTTGGAACGGGTAACCTTCATGCGACATTTCCATCCGAGCTGGGTCAGAGACTGCCTTGTAGGTCAGACACAGATCACTCCTTAGTAATTGGTCGGAAACTGAATACAGTGATAAATTTTTTACCTGGTCCACATAAAACATGTTGGTTATACCCTGTATTTTCTTGGTGAGAAACCTTTGAGGGCACTCCATCTGTTGTGGGTCATTGTACTCGATTATTGCTCTGATGTGGGCTGAGTACAGAGGTATTAGACACCCTTAGAAATGGATGCCATGCCTTTACTTATAAGCTGAGCCCCATAAAATGATTTCCTCACCACAGTGAACACATGGTGGTCAAAGTTCAGACTACTATCTATCTGAGTACCCACATCTCTCACCACTGGGTCCACCCTTGGAGGGGATGCTATCAATGTTGTAATTTACATATGATAGTAGGCAAACTTGTGGGTCAGTAGTTTCTTGAGTCAACTAGTGGTTCCCCCTTGTGCAGAGGAATAACTGTTGCTATCCTCCACTCTGCTGGGACAAAGCCTGTCTGGAGACAGTAGTTAAGATGAGATCTGAATGGGTCTGGTAGGTCAATTTTCAAGCTATTTAATAGGCGTCGTGGGATTCCACTGGGCCCCATTGATGTGTTTCTAGATTTATTTATTTCCTGAATTAGCTCTGGTTGCTGTGTGTCCCTGGCTACGGCGTCCTATACCATTCTCTCCACCCTGCTTGCCCTGAACTAGGGAATGAGAATCTGCCCTGCCTGAAGGCCAAGAACTAAACCTTAATGCTAAGACTATTGGTATCTAACGAACTAAAGAATAGAGCCAATCCTCTCCCTAAGTCTCTTTCCCACAAGGAACCAAGAAACTCTCCACCCTACTTGCCCTGAATTAGGGAATGAGAATCTACCCTGCCTGAAGGCCAAGAACTAAACCTTATGCTAAGACTATTGGTATCTACCAAACTAAAGAATAGAGCCAATCCTCTCCCTAAGCCTCTTTCCCACAAGGAACCAAGAAAGTATGTGTTACAACTATTGTAGTTAATACTATACTTGAATTATATAATGCTATGTAACTGAAGACTGCTCCCTAGCCAGGACAGCCAGCAACCTTACTCTACTTACCCACGTGTAGTCTCTGTCGCTAACTCCTGTTACCCTCCATTACTCCTAGACCTGACAACACTCTTGTAAAGCTACTTGCATTTTTTTATCCTTGTCCACTAGATGGTATCCTTCTCCTAGTATTTGCCTTGTAAATCTATCTCACTGTTCTGACATATAATTTATCGGACACATTGCTTATTTCTTTTCTTTGTTATTCCAGTCCTGCTCACTCCTCTATTTTCACAGCAACTCACTCTCCTCCACTCACATCTCCACCTTACCACAGCAGTCAGCACTTCACTGATTGTTCCTGGGGTCCTCTTCCTTCACTGGCTCTATCCCGCTCTGTTCGCCCTGCAGGGCTCACTCTGCTCCCATACCCTGCCCCCAATTCTCACCCGCCCCCAGTGCTCCTACATTTATTCACCCAAACCACACCCCCTACAATAACCACCAATCATAACATCCCACCCCTTAAAGTGCCAGAACCAACACATCCAAGTCTCACCTAGTAAACCACCTAACTTATCCTTATTGTTACACTATATACAACCCTGCCATAATGTCATTCATATCAACCTCTCCACAACGGAAAATCCTACTTCTATCTTCCTTCATACCTATTCTTACTATATCTTATCTACTTACATTTTATGAACATCTCCACCACATAAACCTTTGTTACCCAACAAAGCAAACCTCCGCAACACCATTAGCTTACACTCAAAGCCATTCAACACACCCAGCATAATAGCCTACCTACCAGCAAAATATCACAGACTGACTCACGTTAGATACTATAGGCCAAAAGCTAAGAAATCTCTGTTCCTAACATGTAAACCTCTGCAACTTACACTTAGAAATCAACTCCAGTCTTTAATAGATGGAGATATCCATCCCAATCCAGGCCCAAATTCTATCCAGTCTAGAGAGACCCATAACACAACCCCCACTAGTACACAACTCCTTACCAGACCTCCCAACTCACTATTGATAGCCCATCTTAACATCAGGAGCATAAATAATGAGGTTTCCCAACTACATGCTCTCATGGATGTGCATTCATTTGATATCCTGTGTCTCACTGAAACTTGGCTCAAACCATCTATACAAGACAACGAATTTATGCCACCAGGGTATAACATCTTAAGACTAGTCCGAAAAGCTAAGAAGGGAGGTGGAGTAGCTATACTATATAAATCCAGATTACAGGTGACCTCTATTGACTCTAAACCCCCTCTAACTAGTAATGAAGAAATACTTATCTCCAAAATTCAACTCAATAACTGTAAATCCATCTACATTATTGCTGTCTACCTTCCCCCAGGGAATAACTCTAATACCCCAGAAAATATCCTAAATTGGCTTTCCACCAATTATCCCCAAGAAACAATAGTACTCAGTGACTTTAATATCAACTGGAAAAGCTGTACTTCTGAACAGCCCTCTACTCATCTTAACCTACATGGGTTTACTCAAACTATTAGCTCCCCCACAAGGACCAATAAACACAATAACAATGAAAGCACCCTAGATTGGATTCTGATAAATAGAAATCACCAAAGTTACAAAGTAGGGACTCTCCCTGAGGATATAAGCGACCATGCACTCACCTTCATAACCAGATTTAAGACTGACATCCCTAGCCCAATTACCTATAGAACAATAAGGAGTAACAAAAATTTTAACCCTGATATCTTCCAAACTGAACTTAAAGCATGCAACTGGTCACCCCTCAAAAACTTACCTCTAGAGGAAGCAGTAATCTACTTTAATACTAAATTCTTAAGTATTCTTGACCTCCATGCTCCAAAAAGGACCATTAGAACTAGGAATAAACCTGCCCCCTGGCTCTCAAAAGGGACAAAACAAAAAATGCTCCTCAGAAATAAAGTCTGGGCCAAGTGGCTTACTACTAAAAACCCAGAGGATCACTTAAAGTTCAGACAGCTAAGAAATGATACAAAAAAAATCCATTCTGTCAGACAAAAGAAACTACTACATTCAACTCCAACATACCCAGCAAAACAAACCACAAAAATTCTGGGCAGGGATAAACACACTCTTACACCCTGGCCATTCTGTCACACCCACCCCCGGAGGTACTGACCATGACAATCCAAAGCAAATCGCAAGTACCTTTAATACATTCTTCACTGAGACCATTCAGTCTCTTGCCAATCAACTAACTCTTGACAGCTCATCTCTGACATCCTCTAATACTACCTTACCTCCCTCATTTCATCTCAAACCTGTCCCTACATCCTTTATCTGTACCCTATTACTAAAACTCAAACCTACCACCACTGCAGCAGATCTCCTTCCTGCAGAATATCTGCAAAAAGCTGCAAATGCCATAGCCTACCCCATCTCCATTCTGATTAACAGAACAATCTCTGAGGGAACTATTCCTTCTATTTGGAAGATCGCACATATTATCCCCCTGCATAAAGGTGGAAACTCAAGGGAATTATCCAACTATAGACCTATTGCTATACTATCTCCACTGGCAAAAATCATGGAGAAATGCATTCATAAGCAACTGTTAAAACACCTAATAGATAACAACTTATTAGCTAACTGCCAACATGGCTTCAGGCCATTTCACAGTACTACTACTGCCCTTTTATCCTTCTCTGACTGTATAAACAACAACACTCTATCCTCAGCCCTCTTTATTGATCTCTCTAAAGCCTTCGATATGGTTAACCACCACCTTCTCATAAACATACTCAAAAACCTATCTCTTGATGCACTGGCTATACAATGGTTTCAATCCTACTTAAACAATAGGCAACAAGCAGTTCTGAGGGAGAACAACTTTTCTCCTCATCTCCCCATTGCACCTGGTGTCCCCCAAGGTTCTATACTTGGACCTCTTCTATTTTCTATTTTTATCAACAACCTGCATACTGTAATTCCTCAAGCTACCATAATACAATATGCAGATGACTCCATGTTAATATGCTCAGCCCCAACCCCATCAGACCTTCAGTCTCTCACCCAAAAAGTGTTTAAAATAGTTGAGGAATGGTTACTACACCAGTGCCTCATCTTGAACCCCAAAAAAACCAAACTCCTACTTTTTACTCCCACCCATAGGGTCACACCACTACACTTTACTGTTACATCAAACAACGGAACCATCATATTCCCCGACTCTACCACAAAACTCCTAGGAGTACTAATTGACAATAACCTTAACTTTGATAGTCACATTAACAATACCATAAAAACAGTCAACAAAAAACTAGGCTCCCTCTATAGAATCAAATCCTTTCTTACCCCACTAGCAAGGTCTACTATTGCCCAGACCCACTTAATCTCTACCCTCCTCTACACCTCCCCTATATATACTAACCTCTCAAAAAACAACTTGAACAAACTGGCTGACTCCTACAACAATATTGCTAGATTTGCAACAGGCTCTATATTCAGAACCCATCACTGTATTAATTATGAACAACTAGGATGGCTAGAGTTGCCATATCCACTTCTATTTAAACAATTAACAGCTGCCTACAAAATCCTGTATCAGCCTACTTACACACCAATTCTTAACAACCTTATCACCCCCTACAACAACCTTAAGATCCTATGCTCATCTAATAAAATATTAGTACAAATAGGCAAAACCTACAATAAGGCTGTTGACTCTTTGTTCTCTAATACCGTGGGTAAAACCTGGAACTCTCTCCCCAGTGACCTGACTTCCCTTTCTTCACTAACACAATTTAAAATCAGGCTTAAAACCTACCTTAAATCCCATTGGTTATGCCCCTGTGTGAATCCAGACTAACTTCTGATGTCATTTCTTACAAAGATACCTGTCTTATTACTGTATATACTAACTGCCCATTGAAAACCATAAATATAACAGGCCTTAAAATTGATTAGAATCTCTATCAATATCCCTAAAATGTCATTTAGACTACCTACTAAGTTAACGAAAGATACATATCATAAGATTCTGCAATCAAATGTGTTTTGAAGTGAACATATTTCCTTATATTTTAATCTACTCACATCTGTATAATCTATCATGTATAATATAGCTTACTTTTGAATTGTACTTGCATCTGTGAAATATTGTTTTTTATATATAATATTTTACTGTATTTTCGAGGAGCTTTTCTCCCCGGGCCTCTGCTGAAAATGGACATATATCCAGCTGTACTAGCCTGGTCAACAAATGCAAAATAAATAAATAAAATAAATTTAGAGAGTGCAGTGACAACCTTTTCTTTTGTGATAACATGCAAAGTAATGATAGGGGGTATTTCATGGGGAGTTACCAGAGGTGATGAGGGGGTGAAATTTCAGCTGACTTTATAGGCCAGCAGGTTTGCTATATCTTCTAGCTGAGTATAAGTAGTGCTATCTACAGCTAACTCGGCACATTGTTGAGTGTTTTCCTTAAGATTTAAGAGATTAACTAAAAATTGCTTTGTGGTTATC
Organism: Protopterus annectens; assembly: GCF_019279795.1. NCBI lineage: Eukaryota > Metazoa > Chordata > Ceratodontiformes > Protopteridae > Protopterus > Protopterus annectens. The sequence continues at coordinate 1,195,893,875 of NC_056745.1, forward strand.
CTTTGCTCAGGAGGCTATTTTAGCTTCATATTTAGCTTTTGAAGACTTGACTAGTTCCCTGATTTGCCTGTTGAGACTAATGAGGCATTTTTTTCTCTGTTGTGTACCCTCCCACTTACTTCAGGATAGGCATTTCTTCCTTCTGTTGTATAGTCTGTTTATGGCAGTGGTCCACCAGGGTGTTTTGTTTTTCTGGCTAAACCTGGGTTTAGTTAGGTCAGTTTCTATGCAGTTGTTTAAGAGGTTGTACAGGGCATTTATGTATACTTCGACATAGGCCTCCGTGTTTTCAGGGTTAGGAGGAGATTTAAATTACCTATGCTATCACTTAATGGATGGTAATTTGCCTTGGAAAAATTCTTAAGGGTTTTAGGTTTTGATGGGGTTCTACCATTTCATTTATTTCAAAGGAGACTGATTTATGATACAGTATTACCAATGAGGACATTACATTGGGAGGGTGCAAAGCTTCCCCATGTTTGTGAGTACTATGTCAATGATATTTGAGCCTCTAGTGGGAGTGCAGACCAGTTGTTCCATTTACAGTGACAAAGTCCAGGAAACTCAGAGTCTGTATGTTAGTGGTCATATATGTTTCCCAGTTTATGGAGGGCTAGTTAAAAATTACCCATGAGTAATGTGTTGGGCTGAATGGTAAGTGATTCTAGTAACTTCAAGTATGATGAGTAGTTTTCATGATTCATGGTTGGGGACCTTTAGCTAGCGATGATATGATGGGGGGTTTTGTTTGAGGTTAGCTGGACATGGAGTAGCTCAAGTGAGTCATCCTGCCTGACCAATCTAGAGGTGTGATTGTTTTTATGTAAATGGAAACATCTCCTCCTTTCATTTTTTTTTTCTTTTCAGAGTGTGGTCTGAATGTGTGATAGGCATTATAGCCTTCCACTGCTGGGGTGCTTTCTACAGCCTTGAACTGTGTCTCTGTAACTGCACATATGTCAGCATTCTCCAGGGTGAGAAGAGCTTCCAGGGTGTGCAGTTTCTTGTTAAGACTCATAGCATTGAGTAGCAGTACCTTCAGCTTGGCATTAGGAGAATGTGTTACTTTGGTAGGTCCATTGGTTTGGCACTGCCTAAAAAGGCACTATGGGGGGGTGGATAATGCCTTTGCCAGTATTTGAAAGCCTAGTGATGTCAGGTGCAGACCATCTCTGGTAAAGCAGCATGCTCTGTCAATCATGTCACCCCAGGCTGACAAATACTGGATCTCCTTGGAATGATACCAGTAGCTAAGCCAGTTATTGAAGTTAAACCTTTTCTGTTTGTATTGTTGTATCATTCTTGGTAAGGGTAGATTGCTGCTCAGTGCAAAGCTCATACCAGCCTGCGACACGTATTCAGAGAGGTCCATCATGTCTCTCTTCATATAATCTAGAGAGTTACATCTCAGGTCATTCACACCCACATAGACTATGACTGAGTCATACTGGTACTTGTGATTGAGTGACCTGAGTGCCTGCATGATCTGGCAAATCCTAGCCCCTGACAGGCAACTGACTGTAACCCTATCATTATCCAACCCGGAGAGGGGGTGTGTCTGTGTGTCTCACGATGCAGTCTCCTATGACCAAGATGTTTAAATGTATGGTGTTTTGCTTTAGGGGCTTTCTCATCAAGACACTGTGAAGTGCATTTTTAAGAGAAGTGGTTGATGTTGACTTGGTTTTCTTTGAATGTGGTTTCTGAGGACAGCATATGAGAGATCACTGAGGTTTTGTAAGTTATTTCAGAATACTTCTGCGTATGTGGATTTATGTGTCAAGACCTTATTCAGTGTGGGGAATTATGTATGTGTATGATGACAATCTGTTTGCCATTTCATTTATTAGTATGTGAAAGTCGTGTCTCAGTTTTCGTAGTGTAACGACATCTCTCATATACTGTGTTCATTTATTTCAGGATTAAGTGGTTGTCAGTATACACAAGACAATTGATACATGTCCTCAGGGTGCCCATGTTCACCGGGTGGGTGGCCAAATATATAGATATGCTCTATGTGTTCTGATGAATTCACCTTAAAACAATGGTCCTTACTATTCTGTATTAATGGCTCATCACTCAATCCAATCAGAATAATTACTTTAATTACCATCTTTTATTGCAGCAGATATTAGACTTCAAATCCTTAATATGACAAAGTAAAATCAAGGAACATTAACAATATCAACATAAAATTTCTTCCTAAAATTAACTATATATATATATATATATATATATATATATATATATATATATATATATATATATATATATATATATATATATATATAGTTTCACTTCATAATCTCGAATTACTGAAATCCTGAATTTCAGTAACCCGAGAAGATAAAGTTGAACCATTCACAAAACCGAAACCCACAATCCCGAATCACACAGTCACAAGCATACATACACCATACACCACATAACGCACACACCATTCCACCTACAGCACATAAACCACACAACCCTACACTACAGATAAGAAGGGGGCAAGCCCCCCTGCACCCCCCAAGTGGGGGGCTGCACCCCCACACACCCTACTTATATATACCAACTCTGAGGTCGCACATAACATAAAAAAAAAACAAAATAAAAAACAAACAAAACAAAAAAAAAAAAAAACGCCATCCTCCACTCACTCGCACACAAATACACATCACACATACCCAAACACCAACAAATCCAACACTCACACTCACACTTACACCTCCCTACCCTTATCCACACATACAACATACAAAAACACTCACTCACCTGCAATTTCAGGCACCATAACATTACACGCGGCCCACTGGAAATGCATAAGCGTGGATTCGAGATATTCTAATTCGCTCTTATGCACTTTCAGCACTCTTGTTTTAGGCTTCTTGGTCTCGAATTACTGAAATTCGAGATTTCAATAATTCAAGATTCTGAAGTGTAACTACATATATATATATATATATATATATATATATATATATATATATACACACACACACACACACACACACACACACACACACACACACACACACACACACACACACACACACACACACACAGATTGTTGTTCATTGATGATAGATGGAACAAAAAGAAATGAGCTACTACAGCCCCCAGCCACCTCCAACTAATGCATAAGTCCTTCTTTAGCTATGTTAGAAACCTAGGAGGAAACTCCCAGATATGCTCAGAATTAGTTCAAAATGATGTGAAGATTACTGAACCTACACACATTGCCAACATACTGGCTGACAGGTTCAGTGCAAACTTCTCCCCTCCCCCAAAGGAGAGATATCTATACCAGAGAAACATCTCGCCCAGGTGAGAACTGCTCTCTCCAAAGCAAAAACACAGCATCCATGGGACTGGATGGTGTCCCTCCATGAACTCAATGAGAATTAAACCAGGACAGCTGTTTAATCTTAGCCTCACCTCAGGACTGTGGTCCCACTTCACA
>NC_056745.1:1195902319-1195904819 GCF_019279795.1 Protopterus annectens
ACTTTATATATCAAGTATAATAAGTGCTCTCCTGATGGTATATATATAGATTTGACTCATACCTCTTTAACAACATAATTAGATGAGTTTTAATTGAGCATGTGATCTATTTAAATGTGATTAGACTTTTGAATGCTAACGGTCTGATGAAGCTATAGTGAAAGCGCTTACCGAATTGTTATACAATAAACAGATTTTTTTTCTTTTAGTTTTACGGAGTTTTATATGGTTGTGTGAACATTTTATATACGAGATACTCAGACGCCTTGGTTATCTCTCAACCACAGTTATTGGATTATCTATCGGTGTATTTTTGGCGGGTAGAGAGATATTTATACTGTTGGAGACATTCGTTTATTGCTTGGTTATTTCTGTCTTCATTTACGTTATACACGATGGCATGGCAGGACCTAATGAAAACATCGAACTGGATTATAGACCGGATGCCACTACAAGAGACGACGAAACTAGCAGAGTAATGAAGGAACATAATGTAGATCGGAGAATTTACTCTAATAGACAGGCAAGTGACAATGCTTTGTTTAGTACATTTGAAAGAGGCGAATGCCTGAAAAAGAAAATGCTAGCTTGTCTGACAAAAGATGATAATCCACTTATGCTGTATGAAACGGACGGTGAAGAAGGGTTAAACAATTACCCCACAGACACTGTACAACAACTGCAAGTAGCTATTCAGAATTTAGAGGTCAACCTGTTGAAATTACAAAGGCTACATTTTGAAGTATGTTTAAAAAGAAACATAGTGCCTAGAGGTTTACGAATACTTAAAATGCTGACCTATGGTGACCAGTATCCCAAACTTCTCACTCAGTGGCAGAAGCTGAAGTTAGAACTTAGTAAGAAGTATATGCAATTGCTGCTAGACTTCTTTAAGCCAGTAGAGGATGACTTAATTAAATCAGCATTGGCTCAACAACATGATATCAGTACTAAATACCCAGAACCACTAGTTAATCGAGCCATCACTAACATGCTAGATGGCATTATGGTATACGAAAGGAGACTTTTACAACAGAAGAAGAATAAGATAGATAGAGATGTTGGGGATTTTCAAACATCACAAGTATTTGCTTGGCCAAGAGCGTCTCCTTTTCCTATGACTACAGCAGTTGCACGTGATACTAGGAGGCCTGTTCAACAGCAGAGTGAACGGCTCAAGCAATCTATTACATCTAATGTACGGACTGATGATGATATAAGTGCTGCACCGTCAGTTGATGGTGAACAGCAACAATCCCATGTACTAGGAAATCAGGGACTGGTTACAGCAGATGAGCAACCAGACAAGTTATTGACTCACTCTGCCTTAGTAACTGAAGTTCCCTCAGTACGTCCCAAGACTACCATGACTAGTACATCCAACCAGTATGACTTACAACATGAAAAAATACATCATGAGAAAATTTTTCCTCAGTTCCCCCTCCCCATATCTTTAGGGAGGGGGGACAAGCCAGATCGCTCTGCCAGTCGGGGGAGGCAGAAGCGCAAGCTATCAGGGGAGAGACCACAAGGACAAACACTCAAAAAGATGTGGAACAAATAGAAGCAGACCTAGTATGGAACATTTCTCATAGACCATTAGATATATACAAACTTAGTTTGCTTAATAAGGGTCTAACTTTTATTCCAACAGTGAACAATAGAATTACTGATGTGCTCACTGATTTAAAATTATTCACCAGGAATGTGATGCTTAGATACCAGTTTGGTGATAATTTGAATAATATTCAACAACCTTTAAAAAAACCAAGTGATTTTGTACCTCATAATCCACCCTCTCATAGAGTCTTTCTATAAAATGGTCGAAGATTATGTCTATGAGCAGTTTGCTTTTAATACCAATAGACAAATGAGATTTAATAATTTGTCATTCCAAGAGAGACAGGCACTAGTTAGACTTAGATCAGAAAAGAACATAGTCCTGAGACCAGCTGACAAGGGGGGTCCTCTTGTTGTGATGGACACCCTTCATTACCACACTAGTATGTGTAATATGTTGACAGATGATAAATATTATGAAGCCATTACCAAACAGCAACTTGATCTTATTAAACAAAAAAATCATTAATATTATTGTTGAATTGGAGATGAGCCAAAGTATAGACAGAGAACTGGTTAGCTATTTACGAGTAGAACATCCTATGATACCTAATATACATGGCATTCCCAAAATACATAAACATGGCACCAATCCCCCAATGAGACCTATAGTCTCTGGAGGTGGATGGTCTACAGAGCCTTTTCCCTCTATGTTGAAAAGTATCTTAGACCCATTATGGAACAAAACAAATATATTTTGAGAGATACTAAACAATTTCTTGGGGATTTGTACCAATATTTTAGTTGTACACGTATGACACAAGAAATGTTGTTTGTCACGTTAGATGTCCAATCATTGTTTACCATCATTCCTAATGCGGATGGAGTAGTAGCCATTAAGAAATACTCAACTGCACATAGTCATTATTCGGACAAACAC
>NC_056745.1:1195912319-1196002319 GCF_019279795.1 Protopterus annectens
TTAACTACAACTCTGATCTGAGGTATTTAACAATAAGTATCCTGTTTTTTTTTTTTTTTTTGCTTATTTTTAACACGTATTGCTTCTAGAAATTTATATATAGCACTTTTCATTGCCTGCTGCATACTTTTTATTGTATTTTATTGCTATTAACTAATCTGCATGGTTAAACTAAAATTGTCTGCCTTACAGGGCCTGATAAATAAGATTTTTACTGTCACACTGTTTGTAAAGCTTTTTAGCTAGTTTCACTGTGTTTAAGGTATTAACGGGAAATTTCCCTACTTGTTAAGCACCTATTTGTTTGTTCTGATTTCCTGCCAAGGAGTGCATCATATAACTGATTTGTTTGCATTTTGTAGAGTCTCCTTGCTCCTTTATTTGTTTAAAACTTTCATTTTGTGGCTCACTGCTGTTCTTCTGCTGTGATAAACATTTCTGTAGTGTTTACTGTCTAAAAGAGTGTAGGCTAGTAGCTTTAGTATTGTTCCCCACCCTCCCTGCCTGTTGGTGTTTTGCTGTTATACTTGGTGGCTTTGCAGTTGGGACACTCCTCCTAGTCTAGTGTCATTAGCTCAGTCTACCTAATACAGAGAGAACATTTGAGAAGGCCAACCCACTTAGTTTCCTAACCTTGAATTATCTTCTGCTTCTCCTCTCTCCATTTCCATTACAAAAAAAACTTTGCTAGAATCTCCCTGTGTTCTGCTTAACTGTAACAAAAAAATTATGCTTGTTTCCTTCCTTTCATGTAACTAGTCTAGTCCAGATACAGATTTGCTATATCCAGGACTGTTTGTAAGCTTCTGAGCCCCCCAAACCTGTCTGTGTTGGAGGGAAGCCTGCTAGCTTATCAGTGGGAGTGGAAAGCACTAGGTAGCCTATCTACCAGAAGAGGAGTGGTTTCTGGCCCAGAAATTGTAGTTATTGGACGTTTGGGCAATTTTCCATCTCTTTCAACTTTCTGATTTAATAGCCCACATTTGCACTTGTTGCTTTCCTATAACTAGTCTAGTTCAGATACATATTCTTAATTTTAGCACTTTAATTTGCTTATTCGTGCTCAGCACTTGTTCAGAACTTGTTCTAAGCACTAAATAAGCTACAAATTACTACAGCACTCAACCTTCCTCATTACCTAGAGGGAAAACAGTTTTTGCACTTACATCCTCACTTGCTTAGAGAAAAACAGCTCTTGTACTCACTTTCCTCACTTGTCTACAGGAAAATAGTTTTTTTATTCAGGCATGTCCAAGGATCAGCTCCCAGTGTTCTCTCCTGCCTTTGTGATGAATCTGGGGATCTTGGGGCAATGTAGCAATTGCCTCATGTACACAGACAACCCTCTCCTCCTACCACCCAACACTAGAACCTGTGAGAGATGCACTTATCTAGCCAAACTGGAGGTAAAGCTCTCTCCAACCAAGACTGAACTTGACAGTCAAGAGGAGAAGGTAAACACTTGTATCACACCACACTCATCACATAGTCCCAGTAAATCTACACCACCAAAATCCACACATAGAAACATAAAAACATTTGTGGAGGCTCTCAATAATAATCTGCTCAAGCAACAGAGACCTCCAAAGCAGAAATGCAAGCAACCTCCACCCCCCCCAACATAACCCAAATGACACATATCCCACAGAGCCAGTGTGCCACTCAACCACAGCCCACAAGGCAAAACAACATACCCAACACACTAGTCATAGGTGACTCTATAGTCAGGCACAATGATGTCCCAACTCACCAGGCTAAACAAGGAGAAGGTTACTGTCAGCTGCCTGTCAGGTGCCAGGATCCACCACATAACCCACGCACTGAGGTCATGCCATATAACCCATGCACTCAGGTCAATTCACAACAAGTACAAATATGACTCTGTCATTGTCCATGTTGGTGTTAATGACCTGAGACGTACCTCCCTGGACTACATGAAAAGAGACATGGAAGATCTCTCCAATCTTGTAGCCCAGGCAGGTATGACCCTAGCCCTGATTAGCATCCTTCCATCACCCAGATTGATACCGCAGTACAGGGACAAAATGATTGACTTCAACAATTGGCTAAGTTTCTGGTGTCATTGTAAGGGGATCCAGTATCTGTCTGCCTGGGAAGACATGATTGACAGACCACGATGCTTTGCCAGAGATGGCATGCACCTGTCACCTCTGGGATTCCAGATACTGGCTAAGGCTCTTGCTACCCCATAGTGCCTTTTTTAGGCAAGGTTCAAATGACAAATTCACCACCTTAACAGGAACAGGCAAGCAAAAACTGAGGGTAATGCTACTCAGTGCTAGAAGTCTAAATCTCAAAATGCACTCCCTCAAGGCACTCCTTAAAATGGAGAACATCGATATCTGTGCAGTGACTGAGATCTGGTTCAAGGCTCCAGAGAGAACCCCTGCATTACCAGGCTATAACTCATTCCACACTTTTCGGCCACCTAACCTGGACTGGAACAATAAAGGGGGAGGTGTGTCCATATTCATTAAGGATATCCACACCTCCCTACTAGTGGCTCAGCATAATACATCCGAGGTTATCCAAGTGCAACTAACTCTGGGCAAAACTGCAATTCAAATTGCAGCTTGCTACAGATCCCCCACCATGCCCCAGGATTCCCACTCCTCTTTTCTTGATATACTGGAAAATATTAGGGTTCAACCAAACACCCTAATAATGGGCAATTTCAACTACCCCAACATTAACTGGGAAAACTACTCATGTACCTACTCCTTCGCTCAACGCTTTATGGAATTCATCAATTCCAATGCCCAGGATCAACTTATCCACACCCCCACCAGGGGCAACAATATCCTAGACCTAGTCATTACCAACATGAGTGGCCGGTGTTCCACACCTGAAGTCAACTCCTTGTTGGTCAGATCCGACCATAAGCTAATCACCCTAGATATCCACATCCCGCCCCCATGCCCCATTAAGGAAACCACTGTAAAACATTCCTCCAAAGCCAACTTTATGCTTCTTAAGACAGAAGTGGTGAACTTCATGACACCCATGCAGATGGACAATATGGTTACGACTCCTGAATCCTACACAAATACACTCTGTAAGCACTTACACGAGTGCATGCATCGTGCTATCCCAAACAGAACCAAGATGCTATCCTCCAAAAAAAGGAAGCCAATCTGGTGGTCCCCTGCCATAAACAAACTCAACAACAGAAGGAAGAAATTGTTGCAAAAGAGAGTAAAATCCCATGAGTGGAGGAGCTCTCTGGTCAGCCTCAGTAAGAAGCTGAGATCCCTTATAAAATCCTCCAAAGCTAGCTACAAAAACAAAATCACCACTGATTCTAGAGACAACCACAAAGCATTCTATAGCTATGTCAAGAATCTCAATGGCGACACTCAGATCTGCTCTGAGTTACAGCAGAATGGCATGAAAATTACAGAACCAAATGATATTGCCAACATCCTGGCAGATAGGTTCAGTGCTAACTTTACCCCCCCTCTCACTCCCTAAAGGGCACATATCTACACAGGAAGAATGCAGAGTCCCTGTAATCACAACTATGCAGGTAAAAGCTGCACTCTCTAAAGTCAAAACACAGCATCCATGGGACCGGATAACATCCCAGCCTGCATTTTACACAAACTTTAGAACAAACTGGCTCCCCACCTAAGCACCATGTTCAACCATAGCCTCACGTCAGGCTTTGTGGCACAGGAAAATAACTTTCTTGGGTGGCATAAGCCAGGGAACCTTGTTGGCTAGGCTTACCTAGGCCCTTGGGCTGATAGCCTAGTACCTACCTATGATCCTATGAATCTATGAGCTCAGGGTCTGTTTACCCATCAAATGGCACTTTGCTTGAATGGCCATTCAACTTAAACATATCATCGAAAGTTCTTTTCAATAAAAGACCATATGATTGTAAACAATATCATCAAATGATCAATAGTCGGTCAACATAAAGAAAATGTCATGAAGAATGATCTTATCGGTAATGTAGGGATAAGGAAATCTGCCCTTTTCCCATTGGAGTGCAATCTCATGAGGAGGATTTGGTGAACACCGGACCCTGTTTATGTAGGGGGTTGTGCCCCCCACACACCCCCAACTGAAATCGCACTACAGTGGGGAAAGGGCAGATTTCCTATCCCTGCATTACTGATAAGTATGCACTTCATGCCATTTTGTTTATATTGGCCAATTATGATCATTCAGTGTAATTAATTATGATCATATGGACTTTCATTGAAAGGCACATTCAGTATTATGTGTGTAAAGAATGGCCGTTCAGGGAACATGCCATTTAATCACTAAACATAGACCCGGTGAGCTCTATGTAGTTTACAAGCTTGTAAAATACTGTGTCCTGCTTGACCTTTTACAGGTTTTTAGAACAGGAAGAACCACCAATACCTGCGCCTAACATCTAAATTTACAACTTAATATTTACAGAAAGTGTTGGAAGTATAGATACTACTCTAAAGGAATCCCCTACATATGAAATAAGACTCTTCTCCATATCAAACAAAGTAATGCTCTAACTCCCTCTAAATCCAGCCTAGTGGACAGAAGGAGTAAACTGTAGGAAATGCAGTGGCTAAGCTCCTAATGGTCTACTCAACTAATACCTTAATATACACCTGTGGACCCATATCTTCTTCACATTTTCTCAGATTTGAAGACATCTTCCCCAGACTGACCACTTCATCTACTTCTAAAATCAGAAAGAAACTCAGACTGAACTTAAAAAGTTAAAACTTAGTGGAGCAGCTGATGGGCACAACAAACCTCATGAAGTACTGTGAGACTTCCTGCCTATGTTGTAGGTTTTATGTTGGAGGTTGAGGTGTATTTGCAAGGTTACCTACAACCAGAGGCGGCACCCTTGGCAGTGATCCCTTTTGGTATCCACCTCCTCAACCTCGACTGAGGACCAAAACAATGTCTTCTAGATCTGAAGTCCTCTGACTATAAGCAAAGAACTAGTGTGCATCATAAAACAGCTTTTTGTTATACTGTCTAAATACCTTCTATAAACTGTAACAAAGACTGATACTAGTGCCTTGCTGCATTTCTTAGCACACAGACACTGAATGAATGATATTTAAATAGCTGTGCCTGCGATGGTCACTGATTAAATGCTTACCAATACTGCCTTTAGCCTTGCAATTACCAATCAGCAACTCTTACACAGTGTCAGTTGTGATGTCTAACAGCAGTCAAAATTGAATGAAAGGCATTTAGGCAGTTAATGGTGCAGCTGTGATTGTAATCATAGCTGTTTATTACAATTGCTTGCAGGGAAAGACCAGCACCTCTCCTACACTGCCAACTGCACTCCCTAACACCCTGTGCCCAAGGTAGCCACTTCCTTTGCCTATCCTTGCTATAACTTTGTGTACAGTAATTACATACATATGACAAACACAACTTAATGTTACCCACAGATGTCATAGTGCTGTGGGGAGTGAAAGTATATTATCAAGAACAAATATTCAGGTCATAGGTGACATAACCAGAAACTGTCCTTGTTTTGTGCACTTGACCACAATACATGAACACATGAAGTCCTAGAGGAACACACATACATGCTTGCGCATACAAAAATATTGTACTAATGTGACAAATGCAAAAGCTGTAACCAAAATAAATATTACCAAAAAAAAAAAAAATCACACCTGTGTCTGATGTAAATTGCTACTGGAATGCTGCCCCCCCTGAAGTGTCTCTGCAGGTGTGCTGCTGGTTCACTCATCACTCCCCACCCCCATCAATGAATTTTATTATCCTCTGACTTGGACAAGTGGTGGATACAGAAATCAAGGGATATGCCTCAGGACTGCTGTGAGATCATTTTCCTCTCCCCCCGTCACCTGTGGCGTGTCATCTTGTTCACATACATGTGCTTATACAAATGGAAGATCCCACTCAGAAAGGTCAAAGATGAAACAATGAATGGCAGAATTTTATCTTCTTCTTCTGGCTTTTCCCAGTTAGGGGTCGCCACAGCAGATTACCTGTCCGCTCATGATTGGCAGTAGAGTTTTACAGTGTCGAGTTGCCAGCCCGGCACCCAACCATCCACAGAAGGCACACACACACGTGCACTCACACCTAGGGCCAATTTAGAGTGTCCAATCCACCTACTGCATGTCTTTGGGATGTGGGAGGAAACCAGAGCACCCGGAGGAAACCCACGTGACCACAGGGAGGACATGCAGACTCCTCACAGAAGGCACCCCAGCCGAGGATCGAACCGGAGAACCTCTTGCTGTGAGGCGACAATGCTAACCACTGCAACACCATGGCCACCCAATGGCAGAATTTTATAAAAGTTAATATTAGAAACAGAAAAACAACATTTCTACAGCAGACAAGTCTCATTCAACCCATTACTTTATTATCCTATTGTTAATTGCATCACAAAAAAACTGCTTAAAACTGACAACTCCATTACACAGAATCATGAAAGACATGTACTCCTGGCTGCACAGTAAGTAAGCAACTACACCAAAATATACTATGAAAGCATTTTTTTCATCCTCACACTCCCTTAATTTGTGATGCTTGGAATGCCATGATTAATCTCTGGATTCAAGAAAAAAACCTTTATTAGTCACCTTTCTGGCATAAAAAGGGGCTTAACAAAGATTTGTTGAGCATCTCCCAGTATTGTTATATTTGAGTCTTCTGTTATAGTATAACAGTTGCCAGTGCCAGCCACCACAGAACGGCCAAAAATAATACATAACAGTTTTAAAACTTGTTAGACACTTCTCTGCCGCATATAAAAAACAAAGGTGGCAGAGGGACGCCACTTCTGTCCTCTGCCTGTACAATGCTGTTTTTTATGGCATTCAAAACATTCCTAAACTTTTTTTTTCTGTAACTAGTAGTACACGGAGAAGATAAAAACCAAGCACTAAAAATAAGTATGCTCAGGTCTTCCCAGTTATGACTTTTATTTTGCATTCTTCAAATGGAGGTCAAGCTTAACCTCTTGATCTTTGCTTTACACTGCTCTTGTAGTGAATTTTGACCCAATCGTAATCCTCTATATTTTGTCAAACCAATGTCATTGCACCTCAGAGAAAAAAATGATTACTCGCACACAAATAAAAGCCTGTCTTGCTCCTTCTCTAGGCAGCTATAATCTCAGAAAAAAATACATGGATTTACACAAACTGTTCCAAGTTACATATTAACATTTGCAACATAGCTTATTGGCATGGTCACCAAATTGTATGTTGAAAGTACAAAAGTGAGCATTATGCTATTAAACACAAAACTAAATTCATGTGCTTGGCTCTGTAAATGCTACCTTGTACTTTAGGTAAAACTAAATATTCTCAATTCAGGTTTACAGGTTCATAAGTTCATAGGATGTTACTAGGCTATTGACCGAAGGGTCTTTACAAGCCTAGCCATTAAATCCCAGTATAATACTAGATGAGAAATGTCATCTGTGCCCAAGGTTTTTCTAGCAAGGACTACCCATGTCCAGGAGAGAAGCTGGGACAATCCCTGGCAGAAATTTACTGTTTCCCATCCAGTCATCCAGGTTACACTTAAACAGGGCCATGGAGGTGCTCTGCTTGATATAGACTGGAAGCCTATTCCAGAATACTGGCAAGCTGTGAGAGATATATCTGTCTCTCCAGCAGGTCCTTTTTATGTCACAGCTAGACTGAGGTCACTGAGGTCTCTGGAACGGGTGACTCTAGTCCAATTTGAATTACAGATGGGCAGCATTTCCATCAGATTTGGGTCAGAGATAGCCCTGTAAACCAGACATAAGTTAACTCTGAGTAGTCTATACGCTATTGAGTACAGTGACAGTGACTTCACTCTGCCTGTATAAGACATGTGCCGGAGACCGTGAATTTTCTTAGTTAGAAATTTCTGAGGTCTCTCAAGTTGCTTCAGGTTTCTGGTATGGTACATAGCAAAGGGAGCATTATATTCAGTAATAGGCCTGATGAGGGATGAGTGCAGGAGACTTACCTCTTGAGGTGATGCCTTTGCTAATCAGGTGAGCGATGTAGAATGCCTTCCTCACCATAGTAGACACATGGTGGTCAAAGTTGAGGTCACAGTCAACTTATGTTCCCAGGTCTCTCACTACTGAATTGGTACTTAGGGTGTTATTGTTTATTTTATAATCAGCAGTGACATTGTTTTTACTGAAGGGAATAATGATGCATTTTTTATCATTTAGTTTAAGACCATTGCTTTTGGACCAATCATTGGCCTATGTAAGCCGCTTTTGAAGTACTCTGACATCCCTAGGGTATTCAGTGATAATACCTATTTGCAGTCATCCACAAACTTGGTTAGCCACAGCCCCTCCATTTTGGTCTGGACTTCTTAGAAGTATACGCCAAACAAGAAGGGACCCAGCACTGACCCTTGTGGGAACCCACTGGTGACAGGTCTGCTAGTAGAAGTAATGTATCCCACTTTGACTGAGTATTATTGATCTGTGAGCCAGTTTGCAACCCACCTGACAACATAGGGGTTGATATTCAACTGGGTTAGTTTGTCAATTATGCTCGAATGTGGGATAGTGTTGAAGGCCTTGGCTATGTCAAGATAGACTGTGTGCGGAGCTTTGCTCTTGTCTATGACTCTGGTCATATTCTCGAAGAAGTCCACCAGATTTAGCAGGCATAACCTGCCCTTGACAAAACTGAACTGGGATGGATCCAGGGTTTGGAATTCAACTATATCCTTATTTATGAGGTCCATGATGATTTGTTCTATTGCCTTACAGATGCCGCTGGTTAAACTTATGGGTCTATAGTTACCTGGGTCTGCTACCAAGCTGTCCTTGTGGAGGAGGATAACAGTCACTATTTTCCATTCAGTGGGGATAAAGCCAGTAATCAGGGCAGGCTGCTGTTGAATTGAGTCCCTAATGGAGTAGCTAGCTCTTGTTTTAGAACATTAAGAACGCAGCCCGGAATGCCATCTGGTCCCATGTGGGCTAAGTTCTTACCCTTGGAGAGACCATTTATGACTTGCTCTTTTGAGATGCAGGGAGGAGGAGATGATGAAGACATGATTTGTAGTATTTTCACCACACCTATCTGCTAGTAGGCTTGCAATTTCTGCAGGGTCAGTGCATGTAAAGCCATCCACAATTAGTTCAGCACACATTTGAGTCCTACCTTTTTGGTTGTGGGCGTAGACAAAGAAAGCCTTATGGATATCTTTGGCTATGATTGCTAAATTTTTCTCATAGTTGCTGTTTGAAGATTTCACGAGTTGTCTTATTTGCTTGTTTAGGCTGAGGAGGGTGTTCTTCCAGTTTTAGGATCTCACTTGTATATTTTTATACAGCAGCTTCTTTCTCTTATTGTATAATTTATTAATGCTAGACGTCCACCAGGATGTTTTTTTTTTTTCTTGAGGATCTTGCTTTAATCCTACCCAGCATGGCTGTGTCTATGCATTTGTGTAGATGTTTATACAGGGTATCAGTGTATACCTTAGTATGGGCGGCCACAGTGGTGCATCAGTTAGCATTGCCACCTCCGGTTCGATTCTCAGATGGGGTGCCTTCTGTGCAGAGTCTGCATGTCCTCCCTGTGGTTGCGTGGGTTTCCTCCGGGTGCTCCGGTTTCCTCCCACATCCCAAAGACATGCAGTAGGTGAATTGGACACTCTAAATTGGCCCTGGGTGTGAGTGTGTGCGTGTGTGTGCCTTCTGTGGAAGGTTGGACGCTGGGCTGGCAACTCGACACTGTAAAACTCCACTGCCAATCATGAGCGGACAGATGATTTGCTGTGGTGACCCCTAACCGGGAAAAGCCGAACGAAGAAGAAAATGGTGTATAGCTGTCAATGCCATCTGTGGAAACTGAAGCTTGGAAGTCGATTATACCTTCCCTTAGGAGGGTATGGTTAGCTTTGGTGAAGTCTTTTTAGCCTAACTTCTCCTTTGGAGAGTTCTGTTGCTATTGCTACTTCACAAAATGACTGATGTATTGTCAGATTTAGCCAGTGTGGACCCTACACTTGAGGCATTGCATCAGTCACTCATATTGGTGAAGACTATGTTTCATACCTTTAAACCTCTTAGAGCAAAATATCTGGACAAAGCCTAAGATGATGGGGAGACTGTTAGGGACAGATTTTAAATATTGCTCTTACAAACTTAGAAAATTGATAGAATAATAGATTTTGCATTAGCATGAATTTTCTGAAGGATGTGGAGTCTTAAACTCAAATATTTGTCATTATTTAATGACTTCAATCCTCAGCTGTTTGCCAGAAAGGTACAGATTTTAGGAGGAACACACCAAAAGTATGAAGCAAAAATCTGGACATTCTGTGAAAATCTGTACAGTTGAAAGGTAAGCTATGTCTAGAATATTGGAGCCCTTTGTAGGGTGGTGCACAATTTGTTTCATGGCATTTGAGTTAACAGAGTCCAGGAACTTTTGTGCGAGTGAGTTTGGGCTTGTATAAGTTTCAAATTAATAAAAGTATAGTTGATGTCACCCATGACTAGGGTGTTAGGTTGTACCTTAATTGTCCCAAGTAGGTCTAAATAAACTGTGTGGGAATCTAGGTTCATGGAAGGGGACCTGTAACTGACAATGACCTGAAGGGTAGTCTTACCCATGGTAACTTGGACTTGGAGTAGCTCCATAGTGTTTTCTTGCCTAACCAGTCAAGAAGTATAATTACCTTTAATGAAGATAGCTACTCCACCTTCATTGGTTCTCACACCTTCAGTTTGTGGTCTGAAAGTGTGGAAGGCATTGTAACCTTGCAGGGCAGGGTATTTTCATTTTCCTGGGAGAGGAGTGCTTCCAGAGAGTGCATTTTCTGATTTAAACTCCTAGCGTTTGGCAGCATGACCCTTAGTTTCTTTGTGTTTGATATTTTCATGTCGGGAGTCTTGTTGTTGTGACCTTGTCTAAAAAAGGTATTATGGGGGAGGCAAGTGCCTTAGCCAGCAACCAAAAGCCTAGAGGTGCCAGGTAAAGACCATCTCTGGCAAAGCAGCATGGTCTATCCACCATATAATCCCAGGCTGACAGGAACTGGATCCACTTAGAATGACACAAAAAACTAAGCCAATTATCAAAGTCGATCATTTTCTGTTTATATTGTGATATCATCCTAGGCAAGGGTAAAATGCTGGTCAAAGCTAGGGACATACCTGCCTGGGGCACATATTCAGAGAGCTCAATCATGTCTCTCTTCATATAGTCCAGAGAGGTACATCTCAAGTCATTCACACCAACATGAACTATGAAGGCAACATAAAGGTACTAGTTGTGTTGAGGGACTTCACTGCATGTGTGATCTGGTGAATCCTTGCACCAGACAGGCAGTTGACTGTAACCGTCACCTTGTTCAACCTGGTAAGTGGGGTGTTTGTATGTGTAACTATAGAGTTGCCTATAACTAAAATATTTGGAATAACTGTGCATTACCTTAAGGGCTTAATTGATGAGACACAGATGCTAGTGTTTTTATGTGTATTGAGTGCTGTGGGTGTTGTGTTAGGTGTAGTATGTTTGCGTTTTGGAGGTCTCTGGTGTTTAGGCAGGTTTCTGAAGAGTACCTCTGCATATGAAGGTTTATGTGTTGGGTGCATATTACGAATAGGAGTCATGGTGTATGAGCTGACAACTTGTTTAGTGTTGCTGTTCTGGGTGTGAGAGAGCAGTGATTCCAGATTCTTAGTGTAGGAGCATTTCTCACAAACTGTACTTGAGTGATTTAGGAGTAAGGGATCATCAGTGTACATGAGGCATTTGCTACACTGCCTCAAAAAAAACATGTCTACCAGGTTGACAGGAGAAATAGAGGGGAAACTGACAGTCCATAATGCAACTTTTGAACCTGGTATCTCAGCAGATACTTGTTCTGTCTACTTCTTCATGAGAGCAGTTTGCCTCACTTAATCCTTGAAAAAAAAAAAAAAATATATATATATATATAAAAATATATATATATATATAAATATATAAATATATATAAATATATATATACATATAGATCTACTTCACTATACTGCCAGTCCACTTACCCGACTTTCACATCGCTGAGATGAAAGGACCGACAAACGCAGAAGACCGACATCCGGATCACTGATTTACCCCTCCAGGTAAATAATTGCTTGGCCATCCTGAAAAAAAAATAAAACCGAAGAAAAGTAAACACACCCATGCACTATCTTGGAGGTAAAGGGCAAAGTTCAACAGGATGGCCAAGCAGTCACTTACCTGGAGTGGTAATTCCGTGTTCCAGATGTCGGTCCTCTGCATTTTTGGTCCTTTTGACTCGGCGATGTGAAAGCCGGGTAAGTAAAATATTGGTCTACTAAAGTAGATCCACACACATATATATATATATATATATATGGAACCTGGACAGTCTACCGAAAGCCTGTTTCACCGAAAGTGTAACGGGCTGTCACAGTTTTGTGAAAGCACTTTTTATCGAAAAAAGTGCTTTCGCGAAACTTTCGTAAAAGTACAGGGAATCGGGGGGAAGTGGTAGTGGGTGAGATCGGACTACAGTGGGGATAAGGGAATATTCCCTTTTCCCCACTGTAGTGCAATCTTGGAGTGAGAATTTAAAAGTAGGGGGGTGTGGGGGGTGCAGGGTGAAACCCCCCTGCGTAAACATGGTGTGTGTTTTTTTTTGTGTGTGTGTGTGTGTGTGTGTGTGTGTGTGTGTGTGTGTGTGTGTGTGTGTGTGTGTGTTTTACCTTCCGTTTACCAAAACTGCTTTTTCGGTGAAAGTAGTTTTGGTAAACGGTGTTCGGTAGGGTTGGATTCGGACAGTTGGTCTTTTGATCAACTGTCCTAGAGCCATATATATATATATATATATATATATATATATATATATATATATACATATATATATATATATATATATATATATATATATATACATATATATATATATATATATATATATATATATATATATATATATATGTGATGACGGTATCACTCCCCAAAAAATTATTTTCCCATAATTACAAAGCAAATAAACTAAGCCATTCAGAAATCTACACATATACTGTGAAGAGGCACACAACACTGACAAAAACTGTTTTTCGCTAATATAGTAATGGTAGGGGTATCTGATTTTATTACATATTATATAAGGATACTCATTGTGCCTGACAACTGACATATGTGATATCCCTGTCAACAAAGAGTGCAAAACACAGAAAACATAGGAGGTAAATCAGGGTGCAACTATTTTAACTGTCACACATGAAACTATTCCTTAAGTCTAGCACAACCTTATCAGAAAAAAATCTTTGATTAACAAAAGTAAAAGAAAATATTAATTGTTTATCAATAATTCAGAATCCAGAGTCAGTGTACTGTTATTTTTACAAAATAAGGGACAGTTGAGAAGTATGGATTACGTTACCATAATGGGGGGGGGCAGAATTCAGAATTTGGGATACGGACTCTGTCTTTGCAGCTGTAACTCTGTGTATTGTATGATAGGATTGCTGTTGGTTTCTTTTGAATGGCTTGGACATTTTCTAGCCACATATGGCTTTAAGCCCTGATCACTCGTATCCATTAGGAAGAATGGCTTTGGAAGGGCACTGCTCAGGGTAGTAGCAGCATGCCTTCTGTCACGCTACCACATTTCATTATTTTTAAATAACTGCAGAACAGAGAAGGGTGGAAGGTTGGAAGACTGAAAATAATGAACACAGAGGAACAATGCTCATCTCTTTCTAGGTTTAACAGCCCTAAATAATGAATTGCTCATCTTCATCATCTGTTCATTTTGGCAGTAGTTTCCATACTAATACTGTAGTACTCCATGCTGGGATATACCACATTGTGCAGTGCAATTTTGTACATGCACTGTGGCCATGCAAAGTGTATAGGAAATTGTACGACATGATAACTCATGTCTGATGAGCTATGAGCAGCTTTGCTCAGTGAATCCATCCAGTATTAGTGCTTCGTGTTCATTTGTGAATCCTAGCCCCAGTGTTTTCTTTTATACAGAGACAACAATGGAATTAAAAAAGATAATTTAAATGCACCCATTGACAATTTTATCAACATGTGGTTTGTTTATTAAAGTTTTCAAAGACTTTAAATGTACATATGTATGTTTGTTTCACAAAATACTACTACTAACAATTTTTAAATATTTTATTACAGGGTAGAAACAATGGCATGGTACATCGTAACACTGATAATGGAGAATTGAGAAACAGGGAATGTTCAGTAAGTGAAATGTGATTTTTTTCAGAAGCTAAAAACTTAATATAAAATGTAAGATGCTTTTCTCTTTCATCCAAAGACTTAAGCAGACCTCCTTGAACTGCACTTTACTGACTACTAAAAGGCTCAAACTGGAAATACCTAAGGCACAGTGACAAATATATGTCATATAAATGCTGCATATAAGTTTGAAAACAAAGTTCTGAAAAATATAGTCTGTGTAACAGTATAAGTTGCAGGACTATGCACTTCCCTGCACTCACGTATAGGCAGCTGCAACTCACACACAACTCTACTACTTCATTTTACTTCTTGTGAAATCAAACAATCTGAGGACAATGCTAGGAAAATAAAAATGAATGGCCAGACCATGAAATAAAAAAAAAACATACAAAAATAAGGGAGATGGAGGGAGGGAGGGAATAGCTACTGCAGCAGTGATCATTCTAACATCTACTGTTATGGTAAATGTACTTATACAACTGTATAATGTTAATAAGGATCACTGCTGCATTCTCCTAAGCTATACAGGTATATTAGCTTATACTGGCTGGGATGAGGAAAAATGAGGGTCCAGGAGCCCATGGAGAATATTCCCAGCAAAGTGTGTCCTATACCTAGGGACTGAATCTAGTTTATAGTGCTATATAGTGCCTTGTAAAAGTCTGCACAGGGGACCAAGTTGCTGCTTCTAGAATGCTTCTAGAATACTTCTAAAATCCAACCCTTTACATAAAGCCACAGATGAAGCCTTTACCCTGCCTGGAATAGTTTTGCTGTAGTGAGTGCAACAAAAAGTAATAGCATGAGACAACAATTTGGAAATAGCCTGTTTTGGTGCAGGTTTTCTCTTTTTCTTACAATCACAAAAAATGAACAACAGATTAGAAGTCCTAAAAGTTCTAAAAGATTTTGCCCTATCACGATAGTACCTTAGTTGTCTGTGGATATCCAAGTTATGGAGTATTCTTTCTCCCTTATTTTTAGGTTCTGAAAAGAAGACAGGGAAATGGATATCATGGTTTAAGTTAAACTTGGATACCACTTTAGGCATAAATGAAGGATTAGTTCTTGAAGAACCCCTATCTTTATGGAAAATGAGATAAGGCTGATCCACCATAAGAGTCTGCAACTCAGATACTCTTCATGCAGAGGTCAGTGCAATAAGTAAGACTGTTTCCATGTTAAAAATCTCAAGTCAGCCTGATGAGCTAGTTGAAATCAATTAAGAGTTTTTGTAACACAAAATTAAGAGCCCAAGGACAAGCCACATGTTTTCTAGGATGCCTCATATGTAACAACCATTTCAAAAACGTTTTCATGAGTGCATGGAAAGAGAGGGATGCATGAGCAGATATGCTGAAATGGCTGACAAATGAACAGGCCATAAGACAGTAACTCCCTCAAAAATGTAAAAATAGAGAAACACTAGCTCTGAATGGGTGCTGGCTATTGTCTTGGCACAAACTAAAAAGACTTTTCCGTTTGCAAATAGAGGATTTTCTAGTAGCAGGTTTTTATTGCCTCCTTTAATACCTGCTGCATAAATTCAGAAAAAGTGCATAAAGAGTATTAAAATGTTATCATCCAGGCAGCCAGTTGTAGTTGTTTAGGGTTAGGATGTATCAAACACCCCTGGTCTTGTGTGAGTAAAACTAGTCTGTGAGGAAGCTTGTGGTAATTGTCTGGCTATTTTCAGAAGAAGGAAAAACCACTGTTGCTTGGTCCAGAAGGAAGTCAACAAAATGATCTTTCAGTAGTGCTTCTGAATATTCAGAATTACCCTGAATATTAGTGGAAGGGTGGCTGTGGTGGTGCAGTGGTTAGCATTGCTGCCTCACAGCAAGAGGTTCTCTGGTTCGATCCTTGGCTGGGATGCCTTCTGTGTGGAGTCTGCATGTCCTCCCTGTGGTCGCGTGGGTTTCCTCCAGGTGCTCCGGTTTCCTCCCACATCCCAAAGACATGCTGTAGGTGGATTGGACACTCTAAACTGGCCCTAGGTGTGTGTGTGTGTGTGTGTGTGTGTGTGTGTGTGTGTGTGTGTGTGTGTGTGTGTGTGTGTGTGTGTGTGTGTGTGTGTGCACCTTCTGTGGAAGGTTTGGCACCAGGCTAGCAACTAGACACCGTAAAACTCCACTGCCAATCATGAGCGGACAGGTGATCCGCTGTGGCGACCCCTAACTGGGAAAAGCCAAAAGAAGAAGTAGACCCTGAATATTAGTGGAAAGGGTGGAAAAGCATACAGGAGCACTCATGTCCAAGGAAAAGAAAAAGCATCTGTCTTCCAGGCCTTCTGGCATGGAGTCCAGGAGCAGAAATTTGCCAAGTGATTGCTTAGAGCGGAGGCAAAAAGATTTATTTGAAGTGTGCCGTACAGATGGATCAAATCTAGGAAGACCCTCAGATTTAGTTTTCATTTATGAATGTCTGCCCTGGGCCCTCTCAGCTTGTCTGCCACACAGTTCTGCTGTAATGGCATGTAACATGCCTGCAGAGTGAGATTGTGCTGAAAAGCTATATCCCAGGCTACCATGACTGGTCTGCACAGAGGGTAATATCTGGTTCCCCCTTTACTTGTTTATGTACCACATCAATGTTGTGTTGTCTATAAACATTTGTAGAGGTGCCAAGGACCAAAGGACAACAGATGATTGAGAGAGTTGACAGCATTTTATTCCCACTGACACTGCTCCAAGCAAAGTCTATGACATCTGCTGTTACTGCCTATGCTGGAGTACAAGAGGAAAATGGAAGACCTGAATTCTGAGAATTTTGGTGTCTTCACCACATAATCTCCCTTTTCCGAAACCTCAAAACTGGAATCTGAAAATTCAGTGGATGTTGATATTGGGACCATAGAGATTTCAGGTACTAGTGGAACATTCTCTGTGGAGTCTTACAAACGGTATCACAAGTATCGTATATACTATGAGACCTAGAATTCTGAGGAATTCCTGGCTGACATAAAAGTATGAGTGGAAAACATCAGGAATAAGTCTAAATACAGATCTTTTTTTCCTGCGGAAGAAAAGCTATTTGAACTGACATGTCCTGGAGACACCCTAAGAAAACAATCCTGTGAGGAGTCGAAAGAAATTTCTGAATGTTCTCTTGGAATTCAGCTCCATGTGATCGATTGTTCACACTTTGAAAAACAACTCAGCAGAGTTAAGCAAGTCATCTAAATAGGGAAAATGTGAATACCTTACAGAAGGCCATTACAGGAGCTAGACAGTTTGTGAACAGCCTTGGAGCACCTTGGAGCAGTAGCTAGCCCAAAAGGTAATGCAGAGAACTGCTATTGTGATTCAGATACAAAAAACCTTAAGAAACATCTAAAATCTGGATCTATAAGAATGTGAAAACATGTATCTTTTAAAACTAAGGTCACTAGATAACTCAAATAGGGAATAAGAGGTAACACCATTTTGATTGGGCATTATCAGAAACTGGTTCAGAAAAGAAAGGTCCAAAACTGGTCTTCAAGTATCTTTTTTCTTTGACACCAGAAATATACTTAAATAAAACTCTTTTCCTAAATGAGGAGAAGGAACAGTTTCTAATACCCCAGAGTGAACGTATGCTGGATCACAGGAGGGAAAAGAAGAGTTTGGTCTGGCGGGTGAGGAGAAATACCCTGGAGAGGTGTGTGACACACCCTTTGCCATCTGTACCCTTGATGGATTACACTTAAAACCTGTTTGTCTGCAGCAAACCTGTTTGCCAAAGACAGAAATGGAGGTTCAGACTTTCTGGAAGAATTAAGGGACTGCCAAGGTAGTGGTGGGGGAGTCCTTCATATAGTCATTCATTAGCTATCTTTTCTCCTGGGGATTTCTGCTTTCTTTTTGTAACATCTATGTTATTGTAGAAATAATCCTATACCATGCTGTCTCAGTCATATGCTATTACCACTGTCCTCCTGTACAATACTAATATCTTCCACCCCCTCCCACATAGTTTTATAACTTACTACAACATATCTCTTGAACACTTTAGAAACCTATACAATACTAAAAGCTCCCTTCTTACATAATTTTATAACTAACTTCATTACGTATCTTGAAGTCTTTGCAAACCTTTCTTTACTGAAATTTAAGAACACTAAACTTCTTTACAATACTTCATACGTTCATAGGTAGGTACTAGGCTATTGGCCCTAGGGCCTATATAAGCCTAGCCAAATGGTACCCTGGCTTTTGCCACCCAAGAAAATTATTTTCCTGTGCCCCTGTCAGGCAGAGCCACAGAAGTGATCCTCAGGGTGAATTTCCTATCTCCCATCCAATCATCAAGATTTTTCTTGAAGAGTGCTAATGAGGAGCTTTGTTTGATATAGATAGGTAGTTTGTTCCAGAGTATGGGAAGTCTCTGAGAAAGGAATCTATCCCTCCAGCATGTTCGGTTTATTGTTTAGGTCCCTAGAGCATGTAGCTCGGAGGGATAGGGATTTCTTTACGTGGAGCATGTCCAACAGCTCTGGGTTTGACATAGCTTTGTATGTTAGGCAGAGATCGCCTCTGAGTAGGCGATATGTGACAGAGTAAAGCTGGAGTTTTTTGAGACGGTCTGCATAGGGCATCTGTTTGAGGCCGGTAATTCTCTTTGTGAGGTATTTCTGTGGCCTTTCCAGTTGTTGTAGATGTCTTGTGAGGTACATACCAAAAGGGGCATTGTACTCTATAATGGATCTAATGAGTGATGAGTAGAGGGGAACAATGACCTCTTTTTTCCTGGATGAGAAACCTAGTGTTTCCCTTCTGCACTATCAATCCATTTAATTCTGCTAGATTTTAAAGCTGGAACAACTGTATAATTGTTGATGTAAATACTTCACTGTATATACCTGTCTTGTAATTATATTTGTTGTTTCATGAGAAATATAACTGTTACTTTTCTGAGAACTGTCTGAAGTCCACTTGTTAATATAAATGTATTGTGGTGGAGATTTTCTCCCCAAGTCTCCGCTGAAAATGGGCTGTGCCCAGTCAGACTTTCTCAGTCAACAAAGACAAATAAACAAATAAATAAATACATGTCTGCTTACCAGCTGTCTGCTGAGACTGTTTATTTAAAAAAAATTGTATATAGACCATTGGATCCTTTGATAAACTTTGAGAAAGAAGACTGTAATATTTGAGAGACCCCTTGAATCCGCTTCCCCTTCTTATCACAGTTTTTAATGACCTCTGCAGCAGAAGGTCCAAAAACTAGATCTCCAGCCAAGGGGGATTCAAAATTCCATTCCTGACATCCTCTGGGAGGTTTTGAGAACGCATACAGGCAAACCTCCTCATAACAGTTCCAGTAGCATCAGTCCTGGAGGTGACATCAGCAGAATCATATACACCTTTTAAACGATCGGTAGTCACTTGAAACACAGAAGACACCAAGTTACACAAAGCAGATCTCTCTTCACAAAAGGAAACAGATGCCAAAACATTTTGCATATTCTCACAATAAAAAGCCAGTTATATTCTACTCTGTATGAAGTAGTCACTGTTATCCAACATGAACCTCATATACATACCTCTCAACTATACAGATTTTCGCAGAATGTTCAGATTTTGGCCTCATATTTTTATCCATTTTTCATAGAATTGTGGTTTTCTGGCAAATTAGTGGCAAATCATTAAAGATTGAAGTTAGAAAATGACAGACATTTGATTTTCAGACTTCATATCCTTCAGAAAAGTCATATCAATGCAAAACCTGTTTTCTATCAACTTTCTAAGCTTGTGAGAGCAATATTTAAAAATTATACCAATTTCTGGGCCTTTGCCCCACTTTTTATTAATGGTTTTGTCCAGATTTCTTGCTTTAAGAGGTTGAGAGGTATGCTCATACTGTGTGAGGAGCAGGACTAACAAAACCTAAACTGAACAGGATGATGATATTCATAAATAGTATTTTGACAAGAATGCTAAGCCATTGAATTAAACTTTTATGACTGAGTACTGGTGTCTTAATTCTCTGGGAGGAGGACTGGTCATACTAAGACATCCTGTAGATAATGGTCAGCCATGGGTCCTGTGGTTGTAAAATTATATCCTGTTTATCTTATATACTCACTACTGGGGAGCATAAACTTCAACATGTCAGTTTGATAGTTGGGAAGTCTAAAAACACGTATTGCAGAAGAATACACTTTTTCCTTAAATTTAACAAAAGCCTTCCCATCTTTGTCAGATGGAGAGGGATTGTTATCAACCAAATGTTTAACGGCAGCTGGATTCATATTTAGTTTAAGTAATAGCTACTGGGTCAGCTCTGGAATGAGTATATAATAGCTTAAAAGACCAAGGCATTTTGTATAATCTATCTGCTTTTTTAGGGGCAGCAGGCTGACTGTCAGAGAAATTGCAGGCTGTGACAAAAACATCCTCCAAATCGGAAAGAACAGGACTAGATTCTGGAAATTCCAGTTGTAATACTTCATAATACTTTTTGACAGACTGAGAAACATTGCTGTTTTCCCACTGAAACAATCGAGTCATTCTGGAAATCGTTTCAGAGAAAGAGAAGCATTCAAAGGGACGGTTGAAGCCGCACATTCATCAGAATCTGAAAAAGAAACCAGAAGTCTGTGGAGACAACACCCACTCATTCTCTTCACAGTCATTTAGAGGTTCAATGTCTTGAATCTTTTCAGAAAATGAAGGCTTCCTTTTCCTTTTACCAGAAACAGCCATACAAGAAAGTTCAAGAGCCAGCACTAAACACTGAGCAAAGCCCAGTAAATTATTCTTGCCCAGGGTTACTGAGACAGATGAAAACACATGCTTAAGTTTTTATTTCTTTTCTATAGTAATTTCAGAAGAAACAGTCACAGATTCGCCAGCAAAAACCTCCCTGGGGATGGACACAGCTTTTTGGCCAGATACAGTGACATTCTCCACCCCTTCTTACAGGACCAACAAAAGGCAGTCGAACAACCACAAATGATGTGTCAACTCCCCAGTCCATAGCGGTTATAGGAACTACACCAGCAGAACCCAAGGAAAAAGATGAGTGGTCCGATTAACCAGCTTTGGTCACAGCAAAGTCCCCCACCTGTGACCGAGGCATTTCAGCAGCATTCTTCTTTTTGTGTCTAGAAGAAGAAAGAACTGAAAAACTGGCAGGTTGTTCCATGGTTAAACCAAAAAAAAGCTGCCCAATTCCCATGGAAGCCTAGCAGCAATAGTTGGTAAAACAGGTAAGTTGTAAAAAAAAAGTAATTTTCCCCCTTTAAAATATAGTGGAAAGCACTTTAAACATGTACCCAAATTCCCAAAAGTAAAATAATACACATTTAATCACAAAAACAGTAGTCTGAAATAAGTTTTAACAATTTTTTACCGCAAAAGTTAAAAAAGTAATGTTCTCATTTAAAAGTGAATAAAAGTCATTTGACTGTCAATAAGAACACTCTTCCGGGCTTAAATAAACAAGTCTTTCAGAAAAAAGTAATCTTTGTGTCATAAAAAATAAAGTGGAATTTTTTTCCCCTGAAGGAAACTTATTTGTCAAGCAATGAAACAATATTAACCAACTGTTGATTCTCAAAAGCCTACACAGAAGCATTCTCTTTGGTGGCAGGAAAGCTCTAAACGGCTTGGTTTCCAAATCTGACTATTAGTCAGTGACATAACTAAGTTCAAAGCATACTACTCAAGAGCAGCCAAAGGCAGGTGGATTCCTTTGTATACATCCCTAATTAGAATCTATGTAGTGTATTACATCATCAACTAAAGGCCATATTGTTTTAAAAGTGGGAGTAAGGAAAGTTCACACAGAAAGTTCCTTATACTACAGACTGCTGGTGCACCTTATTTACAAGAGATAAGATATTATCTTAAAACTTCATCTCATTGTTAAGAACAACCCTTAGATATTTTATGAATGTGACAAGTTCATGCTGCATACCCCCATGATGATTTGCTGTCTCCAAATTTGCAGAATGCCTCGATTTTAGTTAATATTTTCATTCTGTCCCTCATTAGATTTCTGGTAAATCAGTGATGATTACAGAATGCCAGAGATTAAGAGGTTCATACTTATTATTATTCAGAAAAATGGATGCCGATGCAGCACAAGTTGTTCTATTAAAATTTTTAAGTGAATGAGAATAATATTTAAAATTGTTTTTTTTTTTTGTCCTTTGTTCCCTTATTTTTTGGATTTGGAATTATTGAGCAAAGAAGTTGAGTGGTATTTTAGTCTGTTCTTCAAATGCATGTTTGCTGGCAAACGGTTGTGGATTGTAGTCATTGAATAATGGCAGACACGTGCTTCATACTTCATGTCCTTCAGAAAATGTTTGCTAATGCAGAGCTTCTTATTTTAGCAACTAAGTATATATGAGCAATATTTAAAATCTGGTACTGACTTTGAATCTTTGTGATTCTGAGCTAAGAAGTTAGAGGGGGTATTACACTGTGTGGTTCTGACAGTAGCAAGCTGGAATATATTTTTAGGTCATTACTTATGTATTCATGATATAGAATCCGTGGTGGTACAGCGGTAGCATTGTTACCTCACAGCAAGACGTTCTCCTGTTCGATTCTCGGCTGGAGTGCCTTCTGTGTGGAGTCTGCATGTCCTCCCTGTGGTCGAGTGGCCTCCAAAAGACATGCGTGAATGGGCATGCCTTTTCTGAAGGTTGGGCGTTGGGCTGGCAACTCGGCACCATATAAAATCGACAGCCAATCATTAGCGGACCGGAGTTCCGCTGTGGCAGCCCCTAACCGGGAAAAACCGAAAAGACAAACAACAACTTATGTATTCATGCATTCATCTGATCTCAAGAACAAACCTAAGATGTACACAATCATTATAGTGGCTGTAACTGTTGGTTGTGTGTTTGTGCAGAGGGCATAACCTCATCTGTCCGCTATCCCAGTTTTGCCAAATATTTTTGGTCTGATTCTCATAAGTCTATCTATGATTTCCTAGAAAATTGTTGCTGATTTCAGTCATCAGATAATGATTCTGATGTCATATCTTTCACAAAATGCTTCATAATGCAACATTTGTTATACCAGCAACTTTCTAATATATAAAAGCAATATTTACAATCCCTCCCTGGTTTTCAGTCTTTGTTCCTAATTCTTGTGCTAAGTGGTTAAAACGCATGAGGGTTGCAGTGTTTTCCCCTGTATGGTTCTGACAGTGGTAAGCCAATATATACTCTAATTCTTGAGCTAAGTGGTTAAAAAGCATGAGGGTTGCAGTGGGTTGCCCTGTATGGTTATGACAGCGGTAAGCCAATATATACTCTGGGTGATTATCATACATTAATTCATAAATTTGATCACAAGTGGGCATCTAAGGTGTAGGCAGCCATACAAGAGGCTATAATTGATGGTCATGTGTATGTGTAATTATACATAACAGAATTTTTATAACATTATGATAAACATGAAAGAATGAGGGCTGCAAAAAATGCAATATGTTTTGTGCAAAAAATATTGAAGAGCTTATACTCAATATTTTGGAGGGGTAACAAAACAGTTTTGTATTGTTGCTCTCATTGAATCTACATTATTGTATGGAACTAAAATTAGACAAATCTTAATCATATTAAAAATGGCCCAGATGGGCCAGAAAAAATTTAGGTTATGGAGCTTTTTTGGAAATGCTTAGAGCTCAGGTTCAGTTCTACGATTAGGTATCTTCTGTGATTTTATTTATCTGAAACATAAATGTGTATTTAGTGAAAGTTTCACAACCATGTTGTAGATAAATAAAAATAAAAAAAAATGATACTAATTCTGCTAACTAAACTATATTAAGAATGGCACATATACAAAACCAAGGAAATAGGCACATGTATCTTTTCACAATGCAGAAAGGATACATTTTCTGGTACAGATATGCAGGTGTGCATCTTTTAGCACCACAAGGGTTCTAATACTACAGGTTATATGTGGTAAAAGGGTAGATTTACTCGTGTCCCCCCTCGCTCCCAGGGGGTTTGAATGTAGACATATGCAAATTTCGAGTGCTATGATTTTGGACCCTCTGCTATGATTGTTGATGGCCATCTGTTATGATTTTGAAAGTAGAGAGGTTGAAATGTATGATTGGGACACCCAGAAAATAACAGTATGAATGCAATGATGAGGCCTGAACTCATACTGTGAGTCAGAGAAAAGAACATTATTGCTAATAAAATGTCTGAGTTCCTGTGAATAATTTTTTCTAGAGTCTTGGCTAAAGCAGGTAGCACAGATATGTGCCTTTAGCTGCTAAGATCCAAAGACAGGCCAGTCTTGTGCAATGGGACCATTATACTTTTTTCTAGATATTTGGAATATACCCTTCTCTGTTGATTACTTTATTAATCAAAAGTACAACAGGCAAAGTCTGCAACTATCCATGCTGCTAACAGCAAAAAGGCAGTCGAAATCCACCTTGGGCAAGAGTTTGTATACCCCAATCCTGCTTATTTCCTGTAGAATAATAAAAACAGAGGCTCACTTGACCATGTTAAGGAGAACCTGCATTATACAAAGTGTGTGGTAATTAGGAATACAGCTTTGAAAATGAGTGAAATTGTCTATAATCAGCATATGGGGATAACATGGGTAAGAGTCTGGAATGATTTTAGTGTCAGAGCAAAGTAATTTGCTCACCTACCCCTAGACGTTTTTAGAAGGGATGATGTCAACTTGCATACTGTAAAACGATTCTTAGCAATAGTTTAAACAGATTCTCTCTCTTCATGTAGAAGTGAGAATGAAATACTGATGGTCCTAGACAGTGAGGCCAAGTTGCGTCCATTTTTCAGAAATACCTTTTTAAAGAAGAGACACTCAAGGCTGTAAGGGGGGAAACAAGACCAATAATACATAGATGGCTGGTGTTTAAAATACAGAATAATTCAGAATCAGAGGTAGAATGCCTTCTATTTTTGACCAGCTCATGTACTGGGACAGCTGTCCAAAAGTGCTTAAGTCCACATCAACCATCTTTTTCCCCAATTTCTACAGGAGGCCAGAATGTCACATGAACTATCACCATCAGAACTTGTCAGAGATTTGTGATGCATGGCTAGGCATAAAAAGGCCCTTGTGTTAGTTAGCCTTAGCCTAGTAAACACTTATGAACCTATAAATCTATGAAACATCCCTCTCAATTCAATGCCACTCTCCTACCTTCTTCAGTCATAACTTACTGTCACAGGTCTTGTCTCATGTAATCCATCTATCTTTTTGTGGGACATCATTTTCCCTTCTCTTCTTCCTGTTTTTCCCAACTCTTCTTCATCAAATTGTCTTCTGATTTCCTGCACATGTGCCAGAACCATTGTAATCTCCTGTTTTTTTTACCTTAGCTGCAACTGAAGCTAGTTTGGCTTCTACTCTGATGCCTTCATTTCTTCATCCACCCACAATGTGCATCCTACAACTTCTCAGGCACTTCATCTCCATCAGTTCTAGCTTCCTCAATTGCTGTGCATTCACTGCTCAGGTGCTTGTACCATACAGTAGTAATGTATGGTACAGACAGTAGTGCTGGTTACACCACTGTCTTGTACACCTTATTTTTTGGCATATTTCAATAACATATGATCATTGACACTCTGTGACAGTTGGCTGAAGTCTCCCTAATTCTAGCTTTGACCTCCTCATTCAGACTTCACTTCTCCTCAACCAACACTCCTGGATACTTGAAACTGTTAACCTGTTCCACCATGTTTTTCTTCTGACTCAATTTTCAGTTTCTTCCGATATTTCTCATTTGCTGTCATGACAATTTTCATGTCTGTACTCTGTTTCATCGCATGTTCCTTCAGTTTTGCCTTGCATCCCCCTGTCATTTGCTGAAGTTCCTGTTCAACGTTTGCTTGTAATGCCACATTGTGTGCATACAGCAGCTTTGTTGATCTGTCCCCTCCACCCTGTACTGCTAATGCAGTCCATCACCAGTATGAACAGTAGTGGGGCTCAGAGCTGAGCCCTGATGCACACCTCCTACTTGAGTCATTGGGTCATTGCACATAGCCTGCACTAATTCTACCAATGTCTACAGGACTTTGAACCATTGCAGGGCTGTCTAAATCGACTTTCTTGGGAGCTTGTCGAAATCTTTCTCCAGGTCTAGAAATACATCATTGGACTCTTCTCTCACCTCTAGCTTATTCTCCGCTATATGTCTCCATGCAAACATCAGGTTAGTTGTGCTGCATCCTGATCCAAACCCAAAATGCTCATGTCCCATCTTATTGCCTACTACCCTGCATATTTATCAGTCAGCCTCTACAGCACTTTCATGCAGAGTGACAGGAGTCACTTTCCAAGATTGTGGGACTTGCTATACCTGGCAGCATGAGGACCTTTTTAAACAGGTCGTTCTATATACGACCCTGAAATGTTGAAAAGTGTTTAAGTTGAACTTTTTCTGTACTTCTGAACTTAGCACATCTATGTGCTTTTAGAACTTGATTGTGATTCCATACAACAAAGCATACCTCTAAACTGTACAGATTTTTGCAGAATGTCCAGATTTTTGCCTCATATTTTTGGTCCATTTTTCATAAAATTGTGATTTTTCTGGAAATTAGTAGCAAATCATTTTAGACTGAAGTTAGAGAATAATGACAAACATTTGAGTTTCGATTTCATGCCCTTCAGTAAATTCATGTGAATCCAAAACCCATTATTCTATCAACTTTCTAAGTTTGTAAGAGCAATGTTTAATAATTACCCCTATTTTGGAGCTTTGGTCCCACTTTTATTTATGGCCTTGTCCAGATGTCTTGCTCTAAGAGGTTGAGAGGTATGCAGCAAAGGATAGCAAGTGATCTCTAACTAATTCAACATTTGTCCCTGTTGGTTCATTATTAATAGGAAAAGAAAAGTACATTAGTCATATTTAGTTTAATATATTTTCATTTTTTTTTTATTAAACACCTGCAAAATGTTAAGTAGATGATGAAAAACCATCATGAACCCTACAGAAAGTGGAAGCTTCACAACAAAATCAAATTGGAAGTGCAGAAAATAAAAGGGGGAATGACACATCAACTGCATTAACACTCTATAAAAATTAAAAATGAATAAATACTTTTGTCTGTTACATAAAACTTCTTTAGCCTGAATTGATCTCAATGTTACCTTTCTTGTATGCAAGAAAACCACAAGACTTAAATGTCACACTATTAATCACATGACAAAATGTAAACTAACTGAAAAAATAATTTTCTGGACTTCTTTTTCTTTAAAACACACTTACAATTAATTGACACACAGATTCAATCCAAGGGTACAACTAGCATTTATTTAAACTTCCCTGTAATAGTCATGGTTTTGCAGTTCATCTTCTATGTTGCCTTTTCAAAAATCTTCCTTTCCATGATGACCAAATGAAATATAAATCTTCTAAATACCCTACAAGTAAGAATGCTTAAAAGTGCAGTTATGATATTGTTGTGGCTGATTGTATAATTGTGTTTTTTTTCTATTTTTCAGTTTTCTGTTGCTTTTGCCTTTATACAAAGTTTCACAGGATCCACAAACTGTTGCATGAAGAACAAACTTTGAATTACATGAAAACAAACATGGAACAGTGTATGGCCTACCTGTAGAAGAGAAAAAAATAGTTTGGAAGCCCCTCTACACCACTTTAGCAATGTGTTCTGAAGCTAACCCTATCTCTTACATAAGAAAAAAAGGTTTCTGTAATACTAATACAACACAAGACACTCAGGCACATACCACATACATCAACACCCATGCTCAACAGTAACTCTATCCCCTTACCTAGTCATAATTCTACACATAACTCACAAACACTCACACACACACTCCTAACATTAATGCTGAAACTTTAGGTACTGCTGAAAGTTTTGGCATTGATATCACAAACCCACACTTACCTTCTACAATCCATCTTACTTCACTTGGCATTTGCAGCATTCAGTGACAAGCGCACTTCATAAATTTTCCACATACAGAAATCTTTTGCTAAAAGAGACATTCAGTCAAGTATGACAGACCCATACACACATGCACACTTACATATATACTCTCTTTGTTCTAAAAGTACAATGATTCAACATTAAATCAAGAGAAAACAATGTTAACAATGCAGTTCTGTAAAGTTAAACATGAGGTGAATGATACATATGATAAGTTGACCTATGGTTGCCTAAAATTCAACTTTCTCCAACAGAAGAAACCTAAATGTTTTATTAACAAGTGACTGCTGATGGACTATAAATGCTGCTGTCATAGACTCATTTTACATTAACAAGTAAAACAGGTCAGGTAAGAGATGACACTACCTGAACAAATCAAGGATTATTGGTCAAGTCTATCAACTCATTTTCTAAACCACATACCCTTAGTGAGGACTGTTATGGTAACACACTAAGCAAGGCAGACCAGACTTGTATATCTGTGGCAAAAGTCCCCAGTTGTTTCTGCTGGCTCACGGGTATCCAGGCAAACTGAGCAACATTATCTCTTTATCAGGTTCTAGATTTGCCCTTAGGCCTCTCCCTAGCAGGCCATGTGAAATGCAGCTTCCAAAGGAAGTGTCCAAGTAGCGTCCTCAGTAGGTACCCTGACCACCTTAGCTAACTCCTCCCAGCATGGACACGTACTGGCTCTTGTCTGATATCCTCTTAAGTTGAGAAGATCCTTACTCAATCAACAAAAGAAAGTCCTACAACATCACAAAAGGAAATCTTAACTGTCCTAAAAACACCACTTACAGAAAAAAATTAAAACTTAACTTATATTATATCGTGCTGAAGCAGCTTCTAATTCAGCAGTAAGCCCTATTGGGTTCAACAATCAATTAAAAGTAAAGCATTTAGATAAAGTGAAACAATTAGTCCACCAGTAACAGTTCTTAAAAGTAGAGTGATAAAATTAATACTATAACAGCTGTATAAGTCAAAAGGTAAGGCAATAAATAAGTAAGCAAATAAATAAACTACAATGAACATTAAATCAAGTGTTTCCTTTCCAACTGGGTATCCATACCGTTCAGATGCAATGTTTACAAGTTCAGATGTTGACAGGTACTTTCTAGGCTATTGATCCATGAGGATCTTGAGAAGCCTAGCTATACATTACCATGAAGTTGCTAACCCTTATATTTTAAGTATGAATCATCCAGAGATGAGAAGAACATGTATGTGCGGCTAAACCACGGATGAATTTAGGTTTCCCCATCCATTCATCTAGATAACATTTGAACAGTGTTAAGAGAAGTACTTTCCTTTATGTGGAGAGGAAGATGATTCCAAAGAAGTGGTATTCTCTGTGATACATCTTTCTCTCTCCAAAATGTATTTATTTTGCAAAAGAGATTTAGATCACTTGAGCAGGTGTTTATGACCCCACTGGACTGCCAAATGAGCAGTAGGTCTGATAGGAAAAGGCCTGTTGAGGCTCAGTGTGAGAGGCTGAGATTGGCCCCCAGTAGCTTGTATGACACCAAGGTAGAGCTTTGAAATGATCTGCACAGTTTTTATGATTTAATCCCTTGATTTTCTTAATAAGAAAGCACTGTGGGCATTCGAGTTGTGTCAAATGCTTGAACCAGCATATAATGAAAGGGACATTGTACTCAATGACTAGTCTGATGAGTGTGGAATACAGTGGAGTGGCCATCCCTAAATCTAGATGGCATTCCTTATTAATGAGCTGTTCAAGGAAACAGCACTTTCCTACAAAAGTGGATATTTGGGGATTCAAGAACAAGCTCATTGTCTACACAGGTTCTCAGCTCCCTATGTACTGGGTCAATTTTCTAGGGCATGTTGTCATTGTGACAATTACAAGGGACTTCTTGCTTGCCGAAGGATACTGTTATGTATTTCTTGGCATTTACTTGTATCCCACGGTTTATATATGCACACACAATGTTGTACTGATTTGCCTTCATCCATACCTTAAAGAGGAAGTCAACCAGGTTAAGTAGGTGCAATCTGCTCTTACCAATCAGAAATCACTTGCGTCAACAGTCTGTAGGTTACTTATATCCTTATTTATTACTTCCATAATGATCCTTTCTATAGCCTTACAAACGAGGCTAGTCAGGCTTATGGGTCAATAATTTCCCAGGTCTGTTGATGCCCATCTTTTGTGCAAGGGAATGATAGTTGCTGTCCTCCATTCATCTTGCACAAAGTCTGCTTGGAGGCTGACATTAAATAGCCTCTGTAGGGAGTCTGACAGGTCTTGTTTCAGGCAGGTCAGTAAGCAGCCCATTTTCTTACCCAACCTCACAGAACGAGTATTCTTGGCCTTGGATAGTGCCTTGAGGACTTGTATATGGGAGATTTGGGGGAGGTATGAATGCAGGTATGAGATTTAGGAATGTTGGAGGGGAGAGGAGGTGAAGGTAAGATTTAAATCCTTCCCATAACAAATCATTTGAAAGAGCCATTAGTAACTCTACATTTGCACGTTAAAATCTTAAAAGTTGAAAATTACCACTGTGTTCTTGCTCAGAATGTGCATCAATAGGACATATTGCTGATGCATGTTTTATATTCCACTTAAAAGGTGTTCAGAGTATATTCTGTCTTTTAGTCTTCTCATACATTGAGTAGCAAAACTATAACATCTTTGTCCTCAGTGCAAAGTCTATATTCCCTTAAAACCGACTTTAAGGTAATGACCAAATAAGATGGCTAGAGTGTGCATTTTATGCTAGTGAAAATGTGTTGGCAGATGTTGGTTTCCTAAACAGTGTACTGTGCAGCTTTGTCTGTCTTACACATAGGCATATATTCAAATACTCTACAATATAACACATTTCTGGAGGGATTAATTATGGATGCATACGATATTTCCTTTACTTTTAATTTTCAGTATCATGGTCAGAACTTATTCACTCATTCCTGCAGCCTTCTCATGGTGGAAATGAACTGTCAGAGAGACTTCATCTAAACAAATTAACCTAGTCCCATCAGTGGTCTTTGTCCCTGCCTCTTCAAATGAGGCCATGTGCACACAAGGTTCAGGAATTCCTTAAAGTGTTCTTTCTGTTTCTTGACAATGTCTCCAGTCAAGGTGATTATTTTTCTACCCTGGTTATGGGCAGGTTGAACAATGGCTCTCTCTTCCTGAGTCACTAGATGGCTTGCCAGAATTTTTCCAAAAGTCATTCTCTATACTTGCTAAGCTTCTCTCACACCAAAGCCTTTTTTCTGTGGCTACCACAGCTTCCGCCTTTCTGGCCTATTTCTACACATGAATTAGAACTGTAGAACCCCCTCCTAGCAGTGCATGGGATGCCAATTTCTCTAACTTGATACCTTTTTGAGTTCTAGGTAGAAGCACCCTGGGTCGGTACTATGAACCAACATACCACCCCCTCAGCTCTTCGAGTGAAAAGATTAAAAAAAAAAAAAAAAAACGGCAGTTCACTTGATAGGCTTATTACAGTTAGAGCTAAACTGCTCCCCCAGCTCTTATACTGAACAGGCAAAAATAATAAATAAATAAAAAAGTTTTTACTGGCACACCAACCAAGTGGCCTTGCCTGATGCATGACAAAGACGGACCCAGCCATTCAGTTCCCCTTTCTGTGCCCTGCCCCCAACCCTCCTTCAACATGCTTTATTAAAAATTCTTTTAAACTGTACTAAGCTGGTTAATACAATTATCTCAAACATTTGTTACAGTTTATACCCTGCCTGTACAGAACACTACTGCACTCATGTGTTAGTGTAAAAAAAAATCTTCTTTTTAAACTGTAGCAAACTGCTTGCTACAACTAAGTTTAAACCTTGCCTGTACAGAGTGCTACGGTGCTCAGGTTTTAGTTTTATTTTTTTTAATTTTGAAATGTAGAAAAGTGCTTGCTACAATGTAGCAGTTGCTACAATTTAGGCCACACATGGAGTGCTACAGTCACAAAGTCAATATCAGCTTTTAAAAGCCAGTATTGCATTAACGAGAGCTCGGGACTGGCTGATCGTACTCTCAACACTTTGCACCCAGTGTAGTTGCCTTTCTCATCCCACCATAGATGCAAGCTTGCTAACAAAGAGTTTTAGTCCTCTGCACTAGTCTCTGACACCAGGGAAATTACTTAAAATGACCTTAAATCTTAAAAAAGTACAGTGGGGGTAGAGCTTAGACAGGGAGCAACACCTTTGCAGAGCAGAGCTTTAGTCCTCTGTGGTAACACTGTACACCATGGAGACTATTTAAATGTTACCCTAAGTTACTTAAAACATAATGATAACAGACAGAAAACTGTCAAATCCTGTACCCGTGTTACTGAAAACAGCTCCTTAAGAATGGAGATCTTCAGTCTGTATGCCAACTGCAGACTTTGCTCAGTCATACCTCTTGCATCCAGATGTATTTTCCAAACATCAGGTATGAAATTCTAATGTCTATCATCATTAACTGACTGTAACAATCAGGGAGTTATAAATAGCAGGGCAGGGCAGGTATAACAGGCAAAATCAGGCGCATTCTGTAGAATCAAAGACAGTTGAGAAGGATTGGGCCATGTCTGTGTCGGGGACTGACATGCCACAAAATGGCCATGCTGAAGACTTCCAGACAAAGGCAGAAGAAACACCAGACGACACCAGGGAGAAATTTTAAATCACTCTGACTCACTTAAAAAGTTAATAGAGCTATATTGTGATGCAATTTGTGAACAATAAGAAGAATGAAACTCTAATGCATGACATTATTGACCGATTGTAATCATCCTTAATTTATGAGAGGCAGGGAAATAGTAATAGGCAACAGCAGGGGAGTACTGAAAACTAAGGGACAAGAAAGAGATATGGTGTTGTGTCCATGTGTGCACAGCTGAATGTCTGTATGTGTATGGCAGATTGAATGAGGGGGTGCCTGCAGGAAAATGCTGATTAGCACTAAGAGCAGCATCTCATGATTCAGAAACATGCAAATTAGCAGCTTATCTATCTCTGAACTGCATTTTACATGAACACAGAAATAGCCCCTTTTGGCCATAGCTTTTAGTGCTTGCTGTAGAATTCTTTGTGAATCATAGGACAAGTCTGCTATACTTCTGTAAAGTGTTCATACACCCTTTTATTTATCCGATTAGTTAATACAGTGGCATTTATTGGTCTGGTACTTATTTTGTTAAAGAAAGACAACCCAGATACCATCACTCAATCCTCCTCTTGAAAATGTACCATATTAACACCTGCTTGACATTTCAAAAGTTATTAACTGTGAGTACAAGTTCTGTACTGGTAACACATCATATCTGACCTTTTCTCATACAGGTACCCATTCAGACAAAATTTTAATTCTCCACATGGACTACAGGAAGATGAAGAAGAGTATAAGAAATAACACGTGGATGAGAGTTGTACAGAGTGGTCATACTGAAATGATTACTGTTCTGATAACAGTAGCTGCATTGCTAAAAACAAATCAACTACAGCAATTTCAGACTTGCATATTGGGAGTTCTGTGACTACTACATGTTTGAAAACATGCACTGCTGATACATGTCTGTACTGAATGGACAATATAAGTCCTCAAGGGACTATTTGTAAGAGTCACATCTAAAGCTGATGGTACAAAAGCATACATGCACCTCTAAAAAAACACTGGATATAAGATATTGTTTTACTTATTTTAAAAATATATTTTGAAGATTTTCTAGTTGTTGACAGTTTCATATATTTTAAAAGAGCAAAATATGTAAGTCCTTTAGTTGATTTCTCTCTCAAAATACTCAAGCTGTAATCCTCCTGATTTTGGTCACAATTTTGTACTATGGGTTAAAGCATATCTCATAAAACTTGTATTCTCCTGTTTCACTGTACAATGCTATTATTAATATGACACAGCCTTGACTTCTCTCAAATTGGAATGATCCAGGCTGCATCAAGTAGATTTTCATAACCCTGGACACACAGTCCTGAATCCATATTAGTGTTTCCTAACTTGATTTGTTATAAAATGGAGATTTGTAAGCAAACATCTTTTATCAATATACAAAAAAAAATAAAGGCATACTGTGTTGCAGATCATGCAAAACATAACAGCTTGTGATTTCCAACACAGTTTGATAGCATTATTGTTTGATTTTTATGTCTTACTTCCTATGCCTGTATTTATTTTCTTTGTCTGTTACAAAAATTCCTACCACTGTCTACAGATCAGCACAGATCAATGTGTCTGGGGAAAGACACAAAGAAAGAAAATGTACCAATAATAATGGTTTACAGTATTCTTTATTTTAATAGGGGACAGTAATCTGTTAGCACATTTGCACCTTTGATTTTATATGCCACTTCTAAGAAAGTTAATGCAGCACTACTGATATAAAGAAGTGGCTGTACAGTTATACAAAAGATTTGAGCCCTACAGAATACCATTACCGAGTACGATGGAACATGATTGTGATAAAGTAGGGCAGCGCCACTCAGGCTTTCTATGATCAGTACAGCTTCAGAATACTTGTATTTTAAAACTGAGCGGTAGGTAATTTTTACATACTGATTTAACAGAGCTTTAAATATATGAAATAAAATCTTACACAGATAAAAAGGCACATCCAACTGAATAATAAAATGACTTATTGAATTAAAGAAGGAATTGGTCATAGGTGTGAGTGTGTATGCAAATGTGGTGTGGAAGAACTACTGTAGTGGGGATAGCCACCTGGCAGTGTAAATGATGGCTCTTGATGATTGTCACTGTTGAAGTTACACCCCGACCCCATGTGCAAAAATGGGAAAAGGGGTTGTGGATGGATGGATAGATAGATAATACCTAATTTAACAAGGCAATAGCTGGCACTTTCCTATAACTCTTCCCAATAGTACAAAAATAATGCGCAGAATTAATTGACTGTTGTAGGAATATCACCAGTATTTCTTAGAAACTATATGAAATACTTGTGAGATAGCCATAAGATAATAATAATAACCATTTGTTAAACACATACACTCACTTGACACATGATCCCTTTTCAGGATCAACCTTGGAGCAATGTCTGGTTAAGTGACTTGCTCAAGGTCACACAGTAGGCAAATGAAGGTTGAGGAAATAAAACCCTGTACCACTGGATTGGTAGTATATGCGCAATCCAGTATATTGTCTCATTTCAGAGTTTTTGTTTGGAGCTAATACATCAAATTCCTGGGATCACTTTGAATACAGAGTCCAACTAAATGAGACTTGGCTGGTCGGTAATAATTGCCTGTCTGCTATAATATGTTATATCCATCATCATAACAATAATATGACTACTTACATGTTTAGAAGTATGCAGTTCCAGGTGAAATTTTAATTGAAAAGGAAAGAGGACATGCTTCTGAATGCTAAGCATCGAAGAAATAACAAGAGCTATTAACAGTGAAGAAAAAACATGACATAATTCATTTTCTTTAAAAAAAAATCTTTATGTGGTTTTAACAAGTCCATCAACCTTGGGAACAGTGTATAACAAGATAAATGATAACTATTTACAAAAGTCCAGAACAAGAATGTTAATATATTCTTAACCATTAGTACTTTTCCAGTAAATCATTGAGCTTTTGTCAAGATAAGTACTGATGAGTTAAGTTTAACGTTTTCATTCTTATAGCTGACAACTCATTTTTGCAGACAGTCTTACCTAAGCACACAAATTCACCAAATGCTAATTCAGTTTTACATTTCAAGCTTTTTTATGTTATAACTTTTCTTGCAATGGCAAGTATTGCCCAAAGAAGAGGTATTTGAGAAATAGGTATGGTTGCTGGAATTGGGGCAATGAATAGTATCAAGAAGTCAGTAATAATGCAATTGTCTGACCACAAAGCCTGAGAAAAGTTTCTAAAATCACTACACAAAGAAGCCACCATCTTACAATCCATTATCATGTGCAACCAATCAGTATTAAAAACTTCATTACACCTCCAGCATTTCATTTTTCCAGTTTTATATATTTGTGTAATTTTATGAGGTATAAGAAAGACTCTGTGCAGAAATGTCCATGTATATATTTTACAATAAAGTGAGGATGTTGATTTTCCTGCAAATTTTAAAAATAATATTTTATTTAGTTCTGAAAATGGTTCATTGTTATTTTTTGTAGAGAAGTTCTAGACTATCATATATGGAGTAACAAATTCAGTTCTAATAATGTTTGATAGATATGACTTCCCCTTGGAT
Source organism: Protopterus annectens (assembly GCF_019279795.1). NCBI lineage: Eukaryota > Metazoa > Chordata > Ceratodontiformes > Protopteridae > Protopterus > Protopterus annectens. Next base: position 1,195,948,654 of record NC_056745.1, read on the forward strand.
GGCCCACTATTAACGATAGAGACTAGATCCAAGATTTTTGGAACAGGTTTAGTTTGAAGATCTAGTGATACTTTGGTTTTATCCTGCATTTATTCTTTACAGGTATATAGATCTAACCAGCCTCCTGGCTCTATGCTATATCTTGCTATTAAACATTCAACAGGATGTATTTTGTTTCCAATAAGAAATTAATGCCAAAATATTAGGTTACTAATCTTGAGAGCTGCCGTTGTGTTTGCATTAAAAGATACCAAACATCCATTAGTGAAAGCAATGGGGAATAATATGATTAGTAATTCCTTCACTAAGTAATTTGAATTCATAAACCTTTTAAAGATTGAAAGGATTTGGTTAATAAAAGGCATAAAAGTAAACTTGTGTCTTTCTTTCAGAACAAGATATTTTACAGCCCAGGTAGACTATATTGATACCCAATTTCATATAAGAATCTATGATAAGTTTGTTGTTATCTATTAATATTTTCTCATGTAAAGATTTCCAACAAGAGATGTATTAAGAATCTAACCACAATAATATTATTTTAATAATTACAGCATTAGTATGTAGCTCAATGTTTGGAAACTCAATGCCACCTTCTTCATAGCTTTTAACATGCCACTCTAAAGATATCCTTTTTTTTTTTAGGGTACCATAGAGGGGGCATTAATAATTGACTATAGTATAAGATTTTTGGTACAATTATCATTTTAATCAGGATGAGTCTATCTTCCATTGTAAATAATAGGTTATTCTAATTGTCTGTTAACTTTATTATTTCCTCTGTTAAGTTTTTTTATAGTTTATAAATATGGAATCTTTGTTCTTAGATTCAATAGCGATACCTAAATATTTAATTTGAGAATTTTCATAATTAAAATGTTTATATCATTTTAAAAAAGTGTTTTATTTTTTGTTTCTAAGCAACGTTTTAGTTTTATTATGATTACATTTCAAACCTGATACCATTTCAACATAATCCAAGGCTTTGAATATATGATCTAATGAGTGCTCTATGTCAACAGAATGTTATCAACAAAAAGATGTATTTCTGATGAAAAGTCTTCATTTATTTTGGGGCCTTTAATATTTATGTCAGATCTTATATCGTTAGCTAGTGTTTCTATAGTTAGAGTAAATAATAAAGGGGAAAGAGGGAATCCTTGTTTCATACCTTTTGCTATATTAAAGGGTCTAAATAGAAAGGAACCTATCTTGACAAAATATACTGAATTGCTATAAAGTATTTAAATTAGTATTGTAAAACTAGAGGAAACTCAGGAAAAAGAACGTTGAGCTGTTTGGGTCAGAGAAGGAAACAGAAACCCTTCATGTCCAAGTTTCACCACTAACAACTGATGTCAAATTAAAACAGCTGTCAGCAAAATAACCAATCGATAGTAAAAAAGAACAAATTTAATGTTGTACAGTATCTTTGTTTAGGTTTAAGCTTCGCAACCACAGCGAGGCTTCCTAAATGAGATGTTTCATTCCCAGTAAAGAGGTATATCTCCTGTCTCTCAGTTCTAATATGTAGAACAAGAGGGGGTAATATTAGGAACTACCTTGCCTATAGGGATGTATTGGGGTGTGGTATACAGATGCCACTTCCACCAGCTTCAAAACTAGAGGAAAGGTTATATTCATTTAATATTTAAAACAATTAAGGCCAGTTCACTGAATCAAAAGCTTTATCAATATCTAGACTTACTTATTGATAATTATTTTTTATTTTTATTTGCTATATCAGTTAATGAAAAGCTCTTATAATATTGGCTTGTACTCTTCTGTTTATTATAAAGCTACCTTGATCTTCATTTATTAATCCCGGGAGTGTATGGATTAGCTTTTTTGCTAGTATAGACATGAACATTTTGTAGTCTACATTCCAAAGTGAGATAGGGGGATAAAAAGCACATGATACAGGATCTTTATCTGATTTTAAAATAGGTGTAATTATAGAGTATCTCCAAGTGGAAGGAATATTAGTAGAGCTTTTGACTTCTTCATAGACGTTCAATAAGATTTTTAAAATATTATCAGGTAGCAGTTTATACAATTCTGGGATGATACCATCTAATCCTGGAGCCTTGTTGGTTTTAAGACATTTAATGTGGTCTTTCAATTCTTTAAAGGAAAATGGCTTATCAGTTTTACTTTTCTGTTCATTAGTTAATTTATGATGTATAATTTCCTTCAAAAATCTATCCATTAGTTCACCATTATCTAAATTTGTCTCAATTTTACTAATTTTTTCATAGTATTTATTAAAACATTATAATATGTCATTTAGATTTATTATTTTGATGTTTTCCCCTCTTTACATACAGTCTCTTTAATGTGATCTATTTTGTTCATATTTTTGATCTGATGGCTATTCTATGTAGATTATTTGGGTTTACTGAATAAGAATGTAGTTTAATCTTCTCCAGATTGATTGAGATCTTGTGTTGAAGTGCTTCCTGATATTCCTGATTCAGATTTTTAACTCCATATGTGTGGCTTTGTCATTGGGCTTTACGTTTAACTTTAATTTATCTATATTAGATTGCAGAGCAATCAAGTCCTTGTCCCATTCTTTCCTTTTACAGATATAGCAGTGTTTAACTTTACCAAATAAATAGGCTTTTATGGTGTCCCATAATATAGCATCTGTCACCTCCCCATTGTTATTAAATTCCATTAATTTATTAATTTCTGTCAAAAAAACAATCATTAAAACCTTTTATTTTAATTATGTATGAAGGTAATTTTTGACAATGAACTAATATATTTGAGCCAAAGGTTAGAGCGAATGTAATGGCATTATGGTCAGACAAGGGACACAAGACTATTAATACATCTTCTGTTTTTGAATAAAGATAATTTGATACAAAAACATTATCAGTATATTAGTTTGTGTTCCATATCTGAGGGAACAGTGTATATACTTTAAAGAGTTTTGCAGTTTTAAGCCTAAAATATTCCTTATATTCATTAAACCTGTATAGTGATTTAAATGTTTTACTGTAGAAGATAGTCTGACTATTTTCTCATTAGGGGTGTCTTTACTTGATAAAATGCAATTAAAGTCTCCAGCTATCACCACATTTCCTTTTGAATGTAATGTCATAATGTCTAGATACTTCTTGGCTGTTAGAGCCTATTCCATGAATCCAATAAATTTTTGTGAAAGTATAATGCTTTATATCTATTTCTATTACCACCAATCCTGGCATACCATTCTTATCAGAATAATTGTCAACTATTTTAGGTAAACTTAGCATTTTCTTCCACAGGATAAGAGTACCTCTTCTTTTCAAACTAAAATGAGAACTTAAAATTAAAAGGATGATAGAAACTAGAGCTTCCAATATGAGAGACACCACTACAGATGCATTGGAAGGTACTAGCAAATGTGGACACTGTAATCAGTGCCACGCAATTATGGAAGAAAAGTTTATATATTTGGAGAATGGTATTAAGAGTAAAATCAGATTTAAGAAAGGAAACTGTCAGACACAACATGTTATATATTTAGGAAAATGTACAAAATGTTCTAGCTATTATGTTGGGAAAACTGACAGAAGATTTAGAAACCGGATATATGACCATCTTTATTGTATTAAGAGAAAGGATAAAAATAACACATTATATAGACATTTAGAGAATAGCACTGGATGTGAGTCTTTTAAATTTGCTATACTTGATGTTGTTAAAAACAATCCTAGAGGGGGCAACATAAAAGCCAAATTAGGGGAGAAAGAAATACGATGGCAAATACAGTTGAATGCCGCTAACCCCCAGGATTAAATGAATATATACCCACTAAACCTCTTATCAAGACTTAATTTACATCATAAGCAGATGTATAGAAACAATTAATTTTTGCACTATACAAACATATATATAGGTTGGATATAATCAAGTAATAATTTTTAGTATGTATATAAGTTGTTTGCTATTGTTAATTTATTATGAATTTGTGTATTGTACATGTTTATAGTTAGGAAATGTTCAGGGAGTGAATACAGGGGTGCCATCATTGGTAGTAGTACATTACTATTATATGAATTAACCTCAGCATGAAGGAATAGTTCAATATGATTCATTCATTTATTTTGTAAAAGTGTATTGTACTTATTCATTATATCAATAGGAAAGATAGTAGCCACAGGAGTGTTATATATTTGTAAAAGTTTCCCACTGAATTTTAGATTTTTTTAAGAACAACATTTTAACATATTGCGTATGTTTTTAAATTACTTATTGTTCATAGTAATTATTTAATTAATTGACAAAGGGCGGGAATTTTCACTAGTATAAATGTGATTGACACATAGGGTCAATGTTCTGATGAAATCTACAGGCAGTAGATGAAAGCGCCCGACCTGTTTTTATTGTGAAGTAATAACATTAAATCAGTTGTTCAACCAGTTGGAACGTGACACCTTTTTATCTTTGAACCATTCATTGTTCTATTTCATTGTTGGATATTGTTGGAGTTCATAGATATGGACTATCTGCAGGTAAAATGAGAGCTTACTAGAATTAACTAGTCATTTATTTGCAACCTGCCTAAATCTTTAGTTAAAAGATGTTTTTCTTGCAAGAAGACAATATCTGCTTTATGTAATGTTAAATACTTATTTAAACAGTTTCTTTTTAAGGGGTTATTCAACCCATTAACATTTACTAAAAGATATTTATACCTTGGTATCTTTGAGAACAAATGGTTTAAAAACTAATGAACAATAGCTTAGTACAATGAATACAGATCTAACATATGTACAATTTGTTATGGACAAACATTCTAAAACTAGTATTAAAAAATCTAAGTTAAAACACTTTTATCATCTAACATGGAATAAAAAAAATCCTGGTTTGGTGAAAATTTCATACAAACCACACACCAAAAACCCTATAGCGCTACCTAATCATAAATCTTTGCTACTGCTTATGTAGATATAATAAAACAACATGAATAAAATAGAATACACTCTAACTATATAAGCTACGCTTCTAATAAACATAACAGAGAACTAAACAATTAGCTTACTCTTATAAAAATAACATTTGAGATAGGAAGCCACTTTACTTATAACAGTTGTCTTATTTCTTTAGTAAGAAAGGAATATGAATACACTTACAATGCATTATTCATTACTTTCTTAAACACAATTCCTGTAATACTAGGACTTTTAAATATACTAAATATATATATATTATACTACACTGACTATTATAATTTATTGCTGAACTGTTATTTAGGGAATGAGGGATAACCTTTTACTTAAGAAATCCTATATATTGTGCATAAAAGCTTGCTGTTCATGTCAATGTTATCAAGCACACCATTAAAAAATTTGTGAAATAAGTGTCATCTTTATTACTGACAGTGTTAGCCAGGTTTACCAGAATTGCACTCTTGGTGAGATAAACTTTATTTAATTACCTGTGGCCGGCCTTAGGCATAGGCCAACTAGGCAGCCGCCTAGGGCGCCGCTCTAGCAGGGGCACTTTTCCAGTAAACTGGATGGTGTAAACAGACCAGGAAGGGGGCACCGGGGGGGGGGGTGCTGTGGAGCCCTTTTGCCTAGGGCACCACTTGACCTAAGGCTGGCCCTGACCTGTGCTTACATTTAATCAATTATAGGCAGCCATAATCACATATATATGTTGTCAAAAGGTTAAAATATGTTTTACTTTTATGCAGGCTATACTACCATGGGCTTTCAGGTTTATGTATTTACTCTGCCTTCAACTGTATATTTCACTCCACAGAGTTATGTGACCACATACATGTATGTATCTAAACCTCACCTTCTCCATATAGTTACAATCCAATATGAGTATTCAAGCATAAACATGCACACCCACATCTAGTAGTCATCATGACATAATATGGGATAGGCTTCTGAAGTGTCTGTTACAAAGTTGGAATGTTGTTTATTTTATTAAAAAACATGTTAAACTTATGTTATTTTCATTCAAACACTGTACTAACAGCTTATACTTTGATTAATATCTTATAAAAAAGAAGTCATGCAGCAGTTTATTACAGCTGTTTTAAAACTCAGTAAAGTTGCTGTTTAAAATGAGGATGGGGAACTCCATGTATTCAAAAATAAATAAAGTAGCTGAAAATGTATGCTGACCTTATTAATGAAGCTTTCACATAATCTCTTTAGAGCAACATTATATGATTTATAAAGGTTGCTTTTGAGTAACCCATCTTCAGAGATATTTTCCCTTGTGTATCATGTCCCCCCCAAGTCTTGCAGTTCCTATCATAAGTTTCCTTAGAACAGAAGCTTATTTTGTTTCACTGAAGTAGTACTATTGAGTATAAAATTAAAAAGCATGTTTTAACTTAGAAAATAATTTCTAAACTCGATGATTAATGTAAAGAAGTCTTCAAAAACTGCTAATAGTGTCCATTTTAATGTTCCATTCAAAAGTTCCCTTCATTTCCTGTTTCTGGAGGGGTTAGAGGTCATGTAGCACTTACTTTCTCACAAGCTGTTCAAAATGAAACCAGGCTGATGTGGAAACTCAAATAAGCTTGTGCCATTAACATAACTGGTGTTAGGCACCCACTAAACCCACAGCTGCAGGGATCCCCCAATTATCTCCCCACGTACAAGGGCCCCCAAATGATGCTCGCTCACAAGGCTGTGTAATGTCACAGCATGATTCTGCAATTCCGCTATTCCGTTTTTTTTTTGTTTTTTTTTTATTTCCTTGTAAGCTGCACTCAGTCAGGTCCACTTCAGTAAAGCAAGGGACCTGATTGATTGCAGCAGCTAGGGTAAGTTCCTGGTGCAAAGGGATCGGCTGTATATGTAGGTTAGCAGATTGGAGATGTGTTTATCATACTGCAGCTTTTTTGAGAATGTTGGTTGGAGCTTGTTCAGAACTCTAGTATTCCCTAATGATCTTTTAGTAGAAGTGAGTAGATGGGTCCAGGAGAAGAAACTTTAACATATAATTTAGGGAAAGTGGTGGCATAATTAGTTGCAATGGGGCTGATAATGAAGAGGGGATCAAATTTATAACAAAATTATTTAAAATATTTGTACAGTCAGCCCATAGCTGTCAAGTGTCCAGATTTCCCCGGAATGTCCAGATTTTTGTCTCATATTCTTGATCTGTTCCTCACAGAAAAATTGTGGTTTTCTGTCAAATCGCCAGTGACTAAATTCACTAAATCATGACATACATTGGAGTTTCTGACTTCATGTCCTTTTGAAAATGCATGCTAACACAAATCCTGCTATTCCAGCAACTTTTTAAGCTTATAAGAGCAATATTTAACATCTGTACCTATTTTGGGGCCTTTCTACCCCATTAGTTTAGGCTTTGTCCAGGCATCTTGAGCTAAAAGGTTGAGAGCTATGATTCAGTCTTGGAGAAGAGATTCTGCACTCACCAAACCTAAGCACTTGCACATATGCCTGCATGTACATACCACAAATGTAATAAACAGCACTTGATGTCTGCCATTTCTAATAGGACAAGCACTTACACATACACACACACACACACACACACACACACACACACACACACACACACACACACACACACTGAACTTTCACCATAGATGCAGCATGGTTTTGACTCCTACATCACAAACACTGCAGGCACTGCTTGATACCTTTCCTCTTGACTACATACATACCCTCTTATAGGATCATAGGAAGTTACTAGGCTAATGGTCCTACGGCCCTTACAAGCCTAGCCAAGTTTTACCCTTAATTCCATGATCAGCATCTATTGCCCTTGTCCAAAAGGGACGCAGGTGGAACCCCAGGGGGAATTTTTGGTTACCCATCCAATCATCCAGATTGCATTTGAAGAGAGACAATGAGATGTTCTGTTTGACATGAAGTGGGAGTCTGTTCCTAAGATATGGTAACCTCTGGGAGACAAATCTGTTCCTCCAGCAGGTTCTATTAATGTCACATACCAGGTTAAACAAAATGAAAATCCAACGAATATCTGTAATGCCAAGGTGTCACCAATAAGCGTATGGGAAGCCTCCTCAGTAGTGTAAAAACAGAGAATTTATTCAAAAAGCATAGAGATATAAAGTTAATCGCTTTCACCCACTACCATTGTGGGCTTCTTCAGAACACCACTGATGAAATCTCTACGGCTTAAATTCAAAAGTTGGCGCCAAAACAAGCTTTATCATTTAAAGCCGTATTTCATCAACATGGAAATATATTCACTTATATTATATGATATGATACCACTTTATACTCATTTTATAATTAAATGTATTCAGTAAATACAGTATTCCTAAGAAATTCATATGAAAACTCCCAAACAATATGCATGACTGTCATTTAAAAATTTAAAAAAATATAAAAAATATTGACATTCCTCCACATACATATGAATGCCTCAAACATTGTTATATAACCATCAAGCATGGTTTAAAATGTACTAAATGCATTGTGTATCAACATCATTTTCTTAATAAATCAGAATGTGCAAGGTCACTCTACCTCCATTTATACATGTCATCAAATGTAATACTGTAACTTCTTTATTACATATATTATTCTTCATCGTGTGGTCCCAAAAATTAAAAAAAATATAAAAATGTTTTTGTTTATTTATTTTTTAGTAGTAATAATGTTTGTTCAACGTATTATTGACATGGGAAATATCTCTATCTATAATCCTGGATATTGTTCTAATCAATACCCCTCAATATTAACCTATCCCATCTCCAAAATGGGTTTACAGGAAATATGGTCATTGAGTCCCGGTGATGTGGTTGCATCTAAATACAATTGCCACCAAACTTCCTTTAACCCCAAGAGAGTTTTGTGATCTCCCCCCAGGGTCCAATTTAATGATATCCAATATGGCAAATTTGAATTCATGTGTCTCTCCCACCTTCTCAATGTGTTTATACAAGGCACTAGTGGTATCCTTTCTCCTAATATATAAATATGGTCATATATACGTTTTCTAAAACATCTCTCAGTTTTTCCTATATAGTAACTCACACATTTAGTGCACTTTGCCAAGTATATGAGCATTTTAGTATTACAATTACCATATTTGAATCTCACTGTTGTGTGGCACCCATTCTCTATTTTTGTTTTTTCTTTTTCTAATATGTATATACATTGATTACAAGTCCCACATTTTATAGTGTGTTTCCTATTGTCTTTATAAGCTCCCATAACTCGTGTTGATTGATGGAATTGTTCCAAATAATTTTTAATATTACATCCCATCTTATACACAAATCTCAGTTTTGCTCCTAAGATGTCTGTCAGTGTTGAATCCCCCAGCATCAAAGATCAATATTTAGTTAGTATATTGATTACTTGTCCTACTTATGGATTAAACATAAGTATGCAAGATCTCTGATATCGAACGTTGTCATGGCTCTTGTTTTTCCCTATATCTTGTACAAGTCTATTGATCTATTGACTTATCTTGATCCCAATAAAGGTTTAAATTTATTTCCTCATTCCTGTATAATGTATTGTCCTACATTGTGCATCATGTCTAACGGATAACCTCTCTCTTGAAACAAACTGGTTATGAATGTAATTTCTTCAACCATTTCACTATAGTGAGAAGTCATACGTGCAGCACGTATACATTGCCCTTTGAAAATATTATATTTAACCTTCTCTGGATGACAACTCCCATATTCATGGTAGTCATTAGAAAATGCATTCTTTTGGTGGATACGAGGTTTAAATCCTCCTTCCTGACTACAGATGTAAGTGTCAAGGTATGCTATACCCTGATAGCTGTGGGAATGTGTAAATTTAAGGAATTCACTACTGTTATTGAGAAAGTTGATGACACCTTGGCATTTCAGACATACCAGGTTAAGTCTTTAGAGCAAGTAACCAGTATACCATTAGACTTGCAAATACGCAGAATTTCCAATAAAGCAGGATCAGAGATTGCCTTATATGCAGGGCAGAGATCACCTCTGGGTAGTCTGTATCAAACAGAATAAAATAACAGTGATTTGAGATGATTCACATAGGACAGAGGCTGAAGACCTTGAATTTTCATTGTGAGGAACCTTTGTGGGCTCTCCAATTGCTGCAGGTGCTTGGAAAGGTACATACCAAAAGGAGCGTTCTACTCAATTACTGCCTGATGAGGGAAGAGTACAGGGAGGTTATAACTTGATTGTTTTCTAGAAGCAATGCCCTTACATATGAGATGAGCAATACAGAATACCCTTCTTACAACTGTGGAGACATAGTGATCAAATGTAATGTTGCTGACAACCTGTGTGCCTGGGTCTCTCACCACTGAATGCTTACTTAGGGTAATGATATTGATGTGGTAGTTAGCAGGAACATCACTCTTACTGAAAGGGATGACAATACATTTTTTGCACTGAGTTTAAGGCCATGCCTTTGGCACCAATCCTTTGTTTGTGTAGGATGTTGACATCATTTGGAGATTCTATGACCGCTCCCACTTTGCAGTCATCAGCAAACTTTATCAGCCATAGACCTTTAGTTTTTGCTTGTATTTTGGAGAAATATATTCCAAACAGTAGAGCTCCTAGGACTGATCCCTGTGGAACACCACTGGTTACAGGTCAGCTGTTGGAGATTGATTCCCCATATTTTGACTATATAGTTTCTATCAGTGAGCCAGTTAGTGGCCCATCTAACGATATAAGGGTTAATACCCAGTTGGGTGAATTTGTCAATGATGCCTGAGTGAGGGATAGTGTCAAAAGCCTTGGCTAAGTCTAGGAAGGCTGTATGCACAGATTTCCCTTCGTCCAGGGCCTTGATGACTGTCTCGAATAAGTCCACCAGGTTTAACAGGCATGATCTCCCTTTGACAAATCCAAACTGAGTAGGGTCAAGTGTCTGGAGATTATCTATATCTTTGTTGATAAGGTCCATGATGATTGACTCCATGGCCTTGCAGATAAGGTTAGAATGGCTAATAGGTCTATAGTTCCCGGGGTCAGTGGAAGCACCACCTTTCTGCAAGGGAATAATGGTGGCCATTTTCCGTTCAGCTAGGACTAAGTTGGTGCTTAGACTATGATTAAAAAATGTACCCAATGGTGTTGCTAATACTTGGAGGAGCCCATGTAGGATGCAACCTGGGATGTTGTCATGTCCCATAGATGTTGTGTTTTTGGCCTTAGAGAGGGCATTTATGACTTGCTCTTTAGAAATACAAGGTAGAAAACAGGTGGTAGGGATGTCATGGGGTACATGTGGCTGGGACAGGGTAGTGAAGCTTTCACAGAACCTGTCAGCCAACAGGTTAGCTATGTCCACAGGCTCAGTATATGTGGTATCATTAAATACCACTTCGGCACAAATCTGAGCCTTTCCTTTTATGTTACAGATGTAACTAAAGAATGCCTTATGGTTGTCCTTAGTTGAGGAAGCTAATTTGGATTTGTAGTTTGCTTTGGAGGACTTTACAAGAAGTCTTATTTGCTTGATTAAACTGAGGAGGGAGTGTTTCCAGTTTTGGGTTTGCATCCTCTTACTCTTAGACAGCAATTTCTTCCTCTTATTGTAAAGCTTGTTAATGGCAGTTGTCCACCAGGTAAGTTTGTTCTTCCTTGAGGAGCTTGTTTTGGTCCTATCTGGTACATCTGAATCAATGCAATTATACAGGTGTTTGATAAAGCATTGGTGTAGAACTCAGCTTAGTTGCCACTTCCATCTGAGGGAGGAGGTGCAGTGAAGCTATTTATACCATCCTGTAAGAGGCTATAATTTGCTTTGGAGAAGTTTTTTAGTTTACTTTCTGCTGGGGGGGGGGGTCAGGTGTGACAGTTACTCTGAATGAGACTGATTTGTGGTCAGATCTCACCCGGGAAGACCTCACATTGGGGGTGGTACAGTGATCCCCCATATTGGTAAACACCAGATCCAGGATGTTGGCACCCCTTTGAGGGGTGTCAACCAGCTGGTCCAGGGCAATAGAGTTAACAAAGTCGAAGAACCTTTGGGCAAGTGAGTTTCAGCATGAATAATTTACCCAGTCAATGGATGGGTAGTTAAAATTGCCCCAAACCATGGTGATCGGATGTATCTTGATAGACTCAAGTAGATTCCAATAGGCAGAGTGGTGTCCTGATTCATGGAGGGGGTCCTGTATCTGGCAATGACTTGAATAGGTGTCCTACCAACAGTTAATTGCACCTGAAGTATCTCCACGGACCCATACTGTTTAACCAATCTGGAGGTGTATTTATCTTTAATGAATATTGATAAACCACGTCCTTTAGTTTTCATGCATTCAGTTTGAGGTCTGAACGTGAGGAAGGAGGTGTAACAGGTATGGCTGGGGTGGTCTCTACAGCCTTGAACCAGGTCTCTGTGACAACACAAATGTCTGCATCTTTGAAGGTGAGGATTGCTTCCAGTGAGTGCAGTTTCAAGTTTAGGCTTCTAGCATTTAGCAGCATAACCTTGAGGTTGTTTTTAGGTAGAGTTGTTATATCAGGAATTTTGTCCTTGTGACACTGCCTAAAAAAGGTACTATGGGGGTGGCAAGTGTCTTAACCAGTAGCCAAAATTCCAGAAGTGACAGATGAAGACCATCTCTGGAAAAGCATCGAGGTCTGTCGATCTTGTCATCCCAGACTGACAAATACTGGTTCCCCTTAGACTGACACCAGAAGCTAAACCAATTACTGAAGTCAATAATTTTCCATTTGTATTGAGGCATCATCCTAGGTGAAGGTAAAATGCTGCTTAAGGCTAGGGAAATACCTGCCTGAGACACATAGTCCTAGAGCACAGTCATGTCTCTCTTCATATTGTCCAGAGAGGTGCATCTTAAGTCATTCACGCCAATATGGACTATGACAGAGTCATAGCAGTACCTGTTGTTGAGAGAATTGAGTGCATGTGTGATATGGCTGATTGTGATACCTGACAGACAGCTGACTGTGATCTTTTCCTTATCCAGCCTGGTGATGGACATCTGTGTGTCTCAAGGTGGAATCACTTATGACTAATATGTTTGGTTTTGTGTTTTGTTTTTAAGGGCTTGACAGGTGACACACTGGTGCATGAGCTATTTTGTGTACTGTGCTCTGCAGAGGAAGTATAGTATGTCTAGTGTGCTTGTGTTTGTGTCTTGATGGTCTGTGGTGTTTAGGTATGTTTCTGGTGAGGACCTCTGCATATGTAGGTATGTTTGATGTGGGTTTGGGTGGAGTAGGAGGTGAGGTGTGCATGCTGACAACCTGCCCATTGTCATATGTACTCACTGGTGTGTGACACAGCATGGATTCAAGGTTCTTAATCTTGTTGCAGCTCTCACATGTTGAGTTTGTGTGGACTAGGAGTAGAAGATTGTCGGTGAACATGAGGCAGTTGCTACACTGCCTCAGGATGCCCATGTCGATCAAGCTGGAGAAACTGTGGGAAATTGTCTGTCCATAGTGTTAGGTAAATTTATATGGTCAGGTAAAGAGGTCGCACTTAAGAATGGCTAGTGGGTGACAGATGTGTTGGTACCTCTGAAGCTAGGCTTAGTGTTCCACCTGACAATAGAGCAGAGCCATGAAAAACCTCTGGAGGACCACAAGCAAAGTGCTAAGGGAAAATTTAACAAACAAAACATTTGCGTCTATAACCACCAACAGTAACCACCACTACATGGCAGTACATGATGGTGCACTACATGTACAGGGACTTGTCATAATGTAACATTGGTACTAAATGCCAGTCAGTTTGCGCGCGTGTAGCTCTGTGAGTGGCTACCTTGCTGTGGTACAGTGGCTTGTCATAATGTAATATTGGTACTGAATGCCAGTCAGTGTGTGTACCTTGGCACTTCCAAGTCTTTTTAATGGTCTGAATGTAGTAATACTATACAGTGATGGTTAAATGGTGCTGAATGAGCTTGACGGGGTAGGGGGCATGATGGCAATGTGGTTACACTTTATATTCTCCTTGGTAAGGCACCCAACTTGAAACTTGCTGGGGGTCCCCAAAATGCTAGCGCCAGCCCTGGCCACTAAACAAAAAACACTTTTGAAACACTTTTAGACTTTCAGGCAGGAAAATGAGGTAAAAGAAAGATGTCAAAAGTTAAAGGGCTCATGATCATATTGTGGTAGCCACAATCTATGTAAAAAAGACACGTTAGCAATTTTAGTAAATAAATAGAGAAAAGTGTTCAAATAAGCCTCATTTAAAGTAAAATTCATTAAGTACTTGTTATTTAAGCATTTCCCCAACATTTAGTAAAACTGCTGTTGATTATTTAAATGTTTAAATTTAACAGGGTTACCATGACAGAACATAGCTGCACATTTTCTTTCCTTTAGGACATTGTTTTAAATAAAACCTGTACTCTATATCAAAACCAGACTAATTATCATTACTTATATGTCTTCTTATTGATGTTTAAATAAAGAAAACTATAAAACTTTAATCAGTTGTTTAAACTCAGATTATAACTACCCTAGTGAGGAATCAGATGTATTTCAATAAGCAGAAAATTATTGCTTACTGAAACTATATTTTAATATGAAAAAATGAAAAGATGAAACATTTTACTTTTTGATGAAATCCATTTACAAATGCTTCAAAAACAAGTTATTATAAAACCATGCATTGTACAACATGCAGTATTTTCATTTGTCATTGAGTATTTTTATTTTTGTCTTTTACCATCCATTCATTTCTTGTAGCATTTCTTTTCAGAGATGAGGGCCACTCCATTTCTCCAGGGGGATTAAGTAAGTTGTTCTTCTGTATGAAAGAAACAGCATCTTCTAGGGTTTCAAATGTTTTTCTTCCTTCCGTCAAAAAAAAAGTCAATTTTGCTGGGTAAACTAGATGTGTTTTTATTTCAGATTTCTTTAGACTTTTCACCAAGGGACTACATGCTTTCCTTTTCAAGACAAGTAAAGAGAAAAAGTCTTTGTCAAATCTGGAAAGGTTATCACCTGTTTTGATGGGTGATGCAGACCAGGCAGTTTTTAGAACTAAGTCTTTGTCCTGAGTGGAAATGAATTCCACTATTATGGATCTTGGATTTGAAGTTTTGTTGTTTGAATTTGTTGTTGAGAGGGATCTGTGTGCCCTCTCTAGAGCATATTATAGGGTTTCAGGGAGGTTTAAAGTTTTTGGAATCCAAGTAGTTAAAACGTTTATAATATTTTCTCCCTCTTGCTTCTCAGGCACTCCATACATCCTGATGTTCATTATTGTCCTGTTTTCAAGATCATCTTCTGCAAGCACTTATTGCTTTGTTTTAAAATGAATTCAATGTTACTTTCTCCTTCAGTCAGTCTAACATCTAAATCAGTGAGTGAGTCTTCCATGACAGATATCTGATGTTTTTGCTGTTTAACTCCTTCATTTATTAATTATATCTGCTTTTTACAGTCTTCTTTGATTATGTCTACCTTAGAGTCTAGTTTATCCAATTTTAATGATAATTCCTGAATACTAATAATGATAGATTGTAGCTCCTTCTTCACGGTGGCTTCCTGAAGTGTTGCCTTAGAGTGACTTTTCATTTGATATTTTCAAGCTGAAGTTTTGACAAGAACATTTTTTAAAAGAGTGGGTTCTTTTTCACCAGACAGTCCCAAATAGTTTCCAATTTTTTACTTCATCTTTTTAGAAGGTTTTTGAGTGAAATTAAAAATTAAATGCTGTCAAAAATGTGTAGGAGAAGGGGGTTCCTATTATGTGATCGAAATAATAAAACTTCGAACACCACAAGATCGAACTTGTATGTTCAAAATTTTATAATTTCGAACACAAAAAAAGAAAACAATGGACAGTAAGTAACTGTCGTAAGTAAGGGGCAAGCCCACCTGCACCCCCACACCACCCGCTCTTTAAATATACTAACTCTGAGATCGCACTACAGTGTAGAAAGGAAATATTTCCCTTTACTGCACTGTAGTGCGATCTCGGAGTTGGTATATTTAAAGAGCGGGGGATGTGGGGGTGCAGGGGGGCTTGCCCCCCTGCTTACAACAGTTATTGAGTTGTTTTTTTTTTTTTATTTGAATTGCTGAAACTTCGAACATTTGTGTTCGATGTTTTCAGGTTCGAAGTTTCAGCAATTCAAAAAACCAATAACAACCCAGGAGAAGGAGATCAAAATTCTTGTGCTGTTAACTGCTTGCCATCTTGGCCATGTCCCCGACATAAATAATTTTCAGCTGAAACATAATTGCAGGAACACGTACAAGGAAAATATTTAAAGAGATTACCTTCAATGAGACAAAAAAAAATCAAATAATGATAGTAGAGCAGACTGGTCTAAGGACCATCACTCCAAAGTATCACATTTTTCTTCTCTACGTGTCATACCATAGTTGACATTATAGAGGCAGTTTTCAATTGAGGCACATCAATGAGGAGGAGGAGAAAAAATCACCAGTTCCAGACATAATAACCCAGTAGACAAGACGGCCAAAATACATCTTTTAACAGTGAATTATCAGTCACAAATGAGATGATCGACTTCACAACTGTGCTACTCATTGCTTGGAGTTACAACTCTGAAAGTGAACAAAAGCAATTACATTGGCAACTGATGTTAGCCGAAGATTCAAGCATACTTGAAATGGCTTTAAAGGAAACTGCTACATACAGAAGCAAAACTTGTCAGTGAAACAAAACAAATGGTGCTTTTGCCATATGCAGACAAAAAAGTCACAATATTTTCATTGTAAGTGAAGAGAGAGAAATGAGATCATACAAAATGTTTTGTCATCCTAATGTAATTGTATGGCAACAAAGACAAATAAAATGTTGTCAGCATGACAGCTTATATCAGACCATTCTGAAGTATATCAATCAAGTAAATAAATAAAAATGCAATAAAACAAAATAAATCAGTCAGAGTGATGCAATAATCTTGACTATACCCTTAACCTAGCAGAGATAAATCAATGTTGGGAAAAACATGTTTTTCTTTTCAGTTTTGCAACATTGTCTCCCTTTAACAATTCGGTATGGTACAAAGAGTGTTAGAAATTATTTTCAATGTGTGGACAAATGCATTTCTTGTAATTAGGCAAAAGCATATTGATACAGCTCTGTTGCTGCAGTTTTAGCAGAGGAAAATAAATGGACACACTGCTAATGTAACATTTGGAATCAAATAAGCTAGAAGGCTACTGGCAGGCAGGGATCCACTAAATTACATTAGGGCAGACTGGTGGTATGTAACGCGTCTATATTATCTTATCGAAGTTTCAGAATATCGAATCTGATATGGTTGACACCATATCATCGAATTCTGAAGCATTGAAAGATAAAAAAATGCCTAAAAACAAAAATAAATAAAAACTTACCTTTGAAGGTGGGGGTCAGGCCCCCCTGCACCCCACACACACCCCTACTTAAATATACCAACTCCGAGACCGCACTACATTGATCTAAATGGAAATCTCCCCTTACGGAGATTTCCGTTTAAACGTTCAATGTTTTTTGCTTTCGCTAATCTGGTACCGGCAATATCAGCTTTGATATTGTCGGCCTTCGACAACGTGAAGTAGACCTGTATGTAACACTACAGTAAAGTTCCCAACACCACCTAGTAATGAAAGCAATGACATAAACTTGGGTCAGTTAACAGAGGACAAAAAGTGACAAAGTAGACAGAATGAATGTGATAGGTTAAGAAAGGGGACTAAAATATTGAGATATGGCAAGGATACGCTGAAACCATTAACACTGCAAATGACAGAAAAAAATGAATGGTAAAGCCTCTGCAATTCTGGATGATTTCACAATCTATAATACTCTGAGTATTTGAAGAGATGGAAAGGAAGATTAAGGGGTTGTGAAATTATAAAGGACTGACATAGATTTCATGGTGTAAAGGCTAAACTTTTTTGGAAAACATGGAAATCAATATATTTAAGTAACAAAATACTACATTAGTATGTATGAACTGTAGAATGACACAGAAAAACATAAAAAGAGGTGATAATAAGCTGTTTTGGAGACCTAGTCTCTCTCTCTCTAAACACACACACACACTCACACACACACACACACACATACACACACACACACACACACACACACACACACACACACACACACACACACACACACACACACACACACACACACACACACACACACACACACATACACCTGAAAGGCAACACTCAGCAATATGCCACACTAATAGTAAATAGAAACACCTATATGAAGCCAGAGGACATAGCAAATCTTCTGGCCAATAAATTTAGTTCCAGTTTTATCCCTTATCACCCCCAGTCACACACTTGGATATACTCTCCACCTTTACCAACTATCACTAGAGAGGAAGTCCTCACTGTGTTCTCTAAGGCCAAGAACACTGTTTCAATAGGTCCTAATAATATCTCAGGATGTCTCCTGAGTAGCATGAAACATGAACTGTCATGCCTGCTAGAATCTCTGTTTAACCATAGCCTCTAGACTGGCTTTGTTCTAAATGAATGAAGGACTGCAACATGTATCCCTCTACACAAGTTAGGGGGGCTTCCACAGACAAGAGGAATTTCAGACCCATAAGTCTGACTAATCTCATATGCAAGATCATGGAAAGAAGTATCATGGATCTGATAAAAGAAATGACATAGGAAACCTACAGACACTGGATCTTACCTAGTCTGGTTCTGTTAAAGGCAGGTCATGCCTACTTAGTCTAGTGGACTTCTTCAAGAAGGTCGCTAAAGCTATGGACCAGGCAAAACAGTGCATACTACCTATGTCAACATGGCACAGGTGTTTGACATGACACCTCACTCAGGCATTGCAGATATACTAACAAAATTAGGCACAAATGCATATGTCATCCATTGGATAGTCAACTGGCTCCCTGTTAGGATATAAGAAATTAGGATAGAGGAATCCACCTCCACAAAGAGGCCAGTCACTAGCAGAGTCCCACAGGGATTGATGCTGGGGCCTCTCCTTTTTAGCATCTACTTCTCTGAAGGCAAGGCAAACATCATGGGCCTCTGGCTGACCAAATATGCAGATGACTGTAAATTAGGCATGGTCATTGAATCCACTAAAGACATACTTATCCATCAAGAGGGCATGATGCAGAAAAACAATTGATGCTAGAGCCATGGACTAAAACACAATGCAACAAAAATGCCTACTAGTACTCTTTTGGAGAGATGGCTCACCCCTGGAAATTACCACATTAATAATATGGGTCTATATCACATTATCGAAATTCCAAAAGATCAAACACCATAAGCTCGACCTTGGAATCTCGAAATGTGATATACTGGAATGCTCAGAACAGCGAATTTTTTCCAAGGGAAAAAATGTGCTGTTCTGAGAATACACACACACAGCACAAGCACACCAAAATACATAATCCACACATACACACTTCACAGAACCCTACACTAAACCGTACATACACTACTAGCTATCCACTTACCTTAACCCAACCCTTACCCTAAGGACCCTAACTAACCCACACTCACCTTACCTGCTCCCTAACCCTAAGGTCCCTAACTAGCGCACACTCACCTTACCCGCTCCCTAATTCTAAGGTCCCTAACTATCGCACACTCACCTTACCCGCTCCCTAACCCTAAGATCCCTAACTATCGCACACTCACCTAACTACTCCCTATCCCTAAGGTCCCTAGCTACCACACACTCACCTTAACTCAGTCCATTTGCACGCTTACCTTAACCCAGTCCGTCACCTTCGCACCGCAGTCGAGGAAATAGCGAAGCCACAGAAACGGCCCACAGTATACTTTCCCTAGGAAAATATTCAGTGTTCTGCACCTTCGCTATTTCAAGCATTTGCTGAATAGGGGTCGATATTATAACATTCGAAGTTTTAAGACTTCGATGTTATAATATAGACCCGATAGTACACCCCCAAAAGCAGACCCAGTATTCAGGAATCTGGGAATGCATGTTAACAGTAACCTGACCCTTGACCACCCCGTGTCCACTGTGGTGAGAAAATCATTCTAAGCTGCACAGCTATAATTAAAGGTGGCATGCTTCTGGGTCCATGGAGGTCATTGCTCCACTGTAATCACTTCTCATTAGACCAATCATCGAGTACAAAGCACCATTCGGCATGTACCTTACCAGGCACTTGCAACAGCTTTAGAAACTTCAGAAGTTCTAGACAAAAATAATACAGAAAGTAAACAAGTCCCAGGCAGGCTACCTCAAAGCCCAGTCCCTGTTGACAGTCTCCTACAGACTGCTGAGTGGTAAGCTATGCCTAGTCTACAAGGCATCCTCTGATCCCACACTGATTTATTTATTTATTTATTTTACTTTTGTTTTCCGGGAGTGTCCGACTGGACAACTGGTGTCCATTTTCAGTGAAGGCCCCAGGGAGAAAAGCTCTACAAGTACAGTAGTTACAGCATTTAGAAGTAATAGTTACATGTTACAGAGTTTAAAATGTTGACCAGTTGAAAACATACAACAAAAGTTAAAACAAAGCTGAAGGGAACTATATTAGAACTCAGGCGATATATTACAAGTAGATTAAATTGAGCTTAGTATTAAAGCAACAAAAAGAAGAAGAACATATGTACAATATTTACAGAGAACATTTAATGCACACATTAGTAGCATTCACAAGATGTTAAAGGGAGTGAGAAATGCTGAGCACATCACTTAGAATAAGAGGCTTAAGGAAGCAGTACTGCTGCTGTGTAGTGAGGGTTTAAGGTGGGCCATTGCAGTTCCATAGCCGGTTGGTGAGGAGGTGTGATTTAAGGAGTCTTTTGAAAGTGGGTCTTTTGTTTTTGTAGTCTGATGTCAGGAGGAAGACTATTCCAGGTGTTAGCAACTTTGTTAGGGAAAAGGGATTCCGCAAAGCTATTTTTACATGGGATGTTTTCAATCAGGGCTTTATTGGTGGAGCGTAATTGTCTGTTTGAAGTGTAGAGGTTTAGTAGTCCAGATGGGGCAGGGTTTTTTTCTGGGTAGTATAGTATTTGGTGTGCTAGATTGAGTTGGTGGAATCATAATAAGTTGGGGAGCTCAAGCCAGTGTAAAGTAAGAAGGGATTGGCAGTGGTGGGAACAAGATTTGGTGTTGGTAGTAAATCTGGTGATTTTGTGGTAACGTAGAAAGTATGTTGAGGTTGGTTTAAATTTGTTAGTACTGAACATGCATAAAGTAATGTAACTAAGAGATGGATTCTGGCTATAGCAGTTCTAGATTTGGAAGTAAGGTACTTTTTGCAGCAGTATAGGGTCCCTAGCTTTTTATGAACTTTGGAGATAGTTAGGGATATATATTTGTTGAATCTTAGTAGTTGGTCTATTGTAACCCCTAGTAATTTGGCCTCTGGGATTGGAGAGATGGGGTCTTATTTACTGAGAATATAGTGAAGGTGGTTAGTTCATTTGTCTTTGTTGGGTGGAATAGTATGAGTTGGGTTTTGTTTGGGTTCAGTATCAGTTGTGATTTATTTAACCAGTTCTCTGTCTCTGTGAAGGATTCCTGGGTGTTTTGTTGCAGCTGCTGGAGATTAGATGCAAAGCAGATTAGAGTTGTGTTGTCAGCATATTGTACTATTTCTGCTTTTGTGGTAGGTAAGTGAAGTTGATTTGTAGAAATATTAAAGAGAAGGGGGCCAAGAATGGAACCCTGGGGTACACCTAGCTTGACTGGAGAGGGGAGGATAGAGAGCCATACCATTTGACTGACTGAAGCTGGTTGTTTAGGTAACTTCTGAGCAGAGTGGGGTTGTCCATGTTGAGCTCAGAGAGGCAGGTTAAGAGTTTATTGTGGGAAACTGTATTGAACACTTTGGATAAGTCTAGAAAAATGGCAGAGACTAGTCTCCCTTGGTTTCTATGTGTATTTATGGTGTTGGTGAAATTGATTAGGGCAGTGGTGGTGCTGTGTGACAGTCAAAAACTGTGTTGAGTTTTGGATAGTAAGTTACTGGTGAGAAGGTGGGTAAGGAGTTGGTAATGGACACATTTGATTGCAATGGGTCAATAGTTAGAGAGGTCGGTAGAGGGGCCACCTTTGTGAAGGGGAATGATGAATGAGGTTTTCCACAAGGATGGAATGGTGTGTTCAGTAATGGATCTATTTATCAGTAATGAAACGGGGTAAGCTATGGCCTTAGATGCAATTTGAAGGTAGTTAGCTAGGAGATTGTTGGCAGCAAGGGTGGTGGGTTTGAGTTTGGATAAGAGTTATGGGATGGTTGATGTTGGGACTGGCTTGAATGAGATGGGGGTATTGATTGTTTGGCTCTTGGGGGATTGTGGGAGGTCAGTGAGATTTGCATTGTTAATTAGTGTAAGTATAGAGGAGATAAAATAATTGTTGAAATTGGAAGCTATGTTTGAGTTTGATCCTTCTATAATGGGTGGGGGGGGGGGTAGAGGTTCTGCTGGGTTGGAGGATATTGTTCACTTGTGCCCAAAATTTTTAAGGGTTGGAACTGTGTTTCCTTTGTAAAAAAAAATGTAGTGGTTTTATTTGTCATTTTTAATTTGTTTTTTGCCCTATTGCGAAGTTCAAGGAATGGTGGCCTAGTTGTAGGTGATTTGAGTTGGCACCAGGTATTCCAGGCTTTTTCGCTTTCCTTGAGTAAGGACCTTGTGGAATTTTGTAGCCAAGGGGCTGTGTTACTACACATCCTAATTGTTCGAAGTGGGGCTGGGTGGTTTAGGATGTTTAGAAATGTGGAGTTAAAGTATTCAACTGCCTGGTCTAGTGTAAGGGTTTTGATGGGAGTCCAGTTGCAGGAATATAAGGCATTCAAGAATTGGTTAGTGGGGAAGTTTTTGATAGATTTGTTACACAGGTATGTGTCTCAAAGATTACTCCTTCTCTTAAACAGGTCCTCCATCCATGTGAAGCAAAGCTCATCCTTAACCCTGTTCAAATGTAACTTGGAACAATGGATAGGAAATTACAAATTTACTACTGGTTTGGCACCCATGCTGCTAATGGACAGAGGCAGCCTGTGAATGTTTGATGTGTACAAGCCTATATCATAACTCATAGCTGTAAAATTCCTTGGAGTATTGACACATCAACAATATTTTGGTACATTTAAGGTAAGCTTGGCTAGGCTTAAAATGGCTCTTGAGATGATAGTCTAGTAACCACCTATTAATCTAAGAACATAATGATACATGCCAGTAGCCTACTTACTGAGGGGATTTTTTTTCAGAATATGGGCAGTGCTACAATATGAAAATATGATGTTTTTGTTTACTGCACTTCTGAACAAAGCTCACATTCATATTAAAGCTGAAAATTATGGATTTCCTTCTTTATTTTTTAAATGTCTGTGTTTCTTGCTTCAACATTTGTTACTGTGTATCTCATCTTATAGTAAAATTCAACAATCACTGAAAGGTAGAGTTTCATAATAGTATAGTATACATTTATAGTGCATTTCATAATAGAAATGGTGTGGTACTGTTCATTTTTGTATACTGTCTCTACATGTTTTATTGTATTTTTAAGTACATGAAAATGTACCATCTTTACTCAAAAATCAAAGAAATGCATTAACAACCTATAAAGTAAAATAAATAAGTATAAAAAAATTCAACAAAAACAAGCATACTGGCCATTTACTAACTGTAGTAACACCCTTTATGGTGGAAATTATAAGGCAAGAATAGACGTTCCAGGATGAGAAGGCCCTCCACCTATGGCACTGAGCTTCACAACACTCATGGGCAGTCCTTTATTTCTATATTACCCCATCTATCAAGCATTATTGCCTATATAAACAAATTAAAAAGTATAACTGAACTATAAAACTAACAATTTCTTCATAAACCACAGTAAACTACTAAAATAAAGCAAATTTATATTTATTTATTTATTTATTTTATTTAACATTTGTTTACTGGGAAAGTCCGGCTTGGAATGAGCCAATTTTTAGCAGAGGCCCGGGGAGAAATGCTCCAAACGTATGTCTTTGTAACATGGCAGGAAACCAGAGCACCCAGAGGAAACCCACACAAACACAGGGAGGACATGCAGACTCCACACCGAAGGTACCCCAGCAGAGAATCGAATCGGAGAATGCCTTGCTGTGAGGCAACAACTTTAACCGCTGCACCACTGCGTCGTCCATATCAGCTGTCACTACTTCACAAAAGAATATTAAAATTTACCTCAGGAGAAAACCACTCAAGAGACTGCCTGTTCACAAAATCTTAATTCCTAATGCTTTGTTCAGTATAACTTTGGCATTTACTATACCCACTGAAATCAGTGTAAAACACGAATGTACGAAACATGTACATAAATGGATACATTGAGTATGTGGGTCTGCTTTGTGTGATGCATGAAATGTCTTGTGTGACAGAATTAGGAAACGTGTTTTATGATAAGCAGAAACTCATTACCTAAACATACTGTACAAGATAATTCATACATAGTACATCAACCATCTATGTATCAATACATACATGATTTAAATCCAGCATTTGGTATTACTCTTCCTCCCTTCTTTGCTAATTTGTCACATTAGTTGCTTACTTTTAGATGATCTGATATGAAGCCTTTTTCTATTTTTGTTATTTTTACTATTTTCTCATCTCTATTCCTTTATCTCAAATGCATTATTTTCCCCAAATTTAAGTTACAATGCTTTTGAGCAGTGTCCACATAATGTAACCTCTGCATCTTTCTGTCTTTTCAGCATTGTATTCAAGCTACCAAACTGTGAACTATACCAATGCTGTCTAATTTAACAACCTTTATAGATAACTATTCAATGCAGTTTGCTGAAAGCCAAGTAGAAATATGTACAGCCCATTGCAGGTTTATTACCCAGAATACTTGTTTAATGGACTTGACTAAACTTGCATGAAGTCACCCTCCTAATGTGGAGCCATACTACCTCAGTTTCATTTTCCCACTGCCTTCTAGGTAAGCCAGATCTCCTGCTTTCTTTATGCATTTATTCCAGACTGTATTTATTCCCAGGGGGAAGCTGTGATAGTCTGCCTAAGCATTGTCCATTTTCAGAGGAGAACTGTGGAGAAAAGCTCCAGTAAGTTAAGAAGATATATAATTCAAACAATCAACAACTTCAAGTGAACAGCACAGGTTTTGACAAAAACTGAGAATATATAAAAAGGTAGTTGTAATGAGTAAAAAATATAATTAAGTACAGAGTTATTACTGGTATGAGGATGATCTAAGAGTTAGTTAAGAAAGCATAGCCAAAGATGCAACGAAGCAGTGCAGGACAGAATGAAATGCAACAGGTAAATAGTATATTTTACAGTAAAAGGTGTTAATATAGTGATGGAAGAAGAAAGAAAAAGAGCATGGATAAAGGGAAAAGTATTAGAGTAAGATGCATATTAAGGTACAGGGGCAAATTCACTTGGTTGTTAGATGAGTTTTAAAAATTACTGAAAAATGTTCTTTGATTGTGGTTATTTCTGAGGAGGGATGGAATGGAGTTCCAAACTCTGGTTATATGGTTATATATACACAGTAAAGTTAGTTATGATGCTGGTTTTAGGATTTGTCAGTTTATTTATTTTTATTTATTTTACATTTGTTAACCGGGGGTGTCTGACTGAGCCGAAAAGGCCCTTTTTCAGCAGAGGCCCAGGAAGAAAAGCTCCACAAAGAAAAATTACAGACACATTTAGTTATTTAGACATAATCAGTATACACACAAATTACAAGAGACATGTTTTTACAGTGGCATGCGGCACAAACAGTTACAATGGAGAGAACAATCAAAAAGATATTAATTTTAAAAATAAAGGTAAGTAATAGATTTGTGGTGTACAGCTGAACTTTGGAATGTAGGTAGAATACATACATAGTACACAGGTACAGTACATACATTGTAGATTAGCCAGTGTTTGTGAGTAAGACTGAAAAACTATTATAAATTGCTCTAGATTTAGTATGCATATGTTATCCACTTTCACTAGCCTGGGGAGCAATCATGGCACTGCCAACTTTGCTTGAGATGTTGCCTGATGAGGTCTTTAAAGGAGGCTTTGGATGATGTGTTTTGAATGCTAGTAGGGACAGAGTTCCATTTTTTAGCTACCGAACTACTAAATAGTGCATCCCCAAAGCTATTGTAGCTGTTGGTGACTTCTAGTAGTAGTTTGCTTGATGATCTAAGAGGCCTTTTGGCTGAGTGATGTTGTACTAGGTTTTTGAGGGCAGGACACTTATTGGGGAGGTAATAGATAGAATGACAGAGGCAGAGCTGATTGTAGGTTAGGAGGTTGGGCAGTTCAAGCCAGTGGGGCTGTCTCAAAGCAGTACAATGATGAGTTCTATATGAGCAATTTGCAGCAAAACGGGCAATTCTGTTAAAGCAAGCTTCCATTTTGCTTAGTTCAGCTTTGTTGAGATTAGTCAGAATGGGAGATGCATAGAGTAGGGTGGATAGAAGTTGGGAGCGAGCAATGGCTGATCTTGTGTTGTTGGTAAGAAATGGTTTGATACGGTAGAGTGACCCCAGTTTGGCATGTACTTTTTTAATAGTTAAGTTCAGATGACTATCAAATTTTAGGTGGGAGTTTATGGTTATTCCCAATAGCTTAGCCTGTGGCACTGGAGCAATTAGAGTAGCATTTGTGGAGTAGATAGTGAATTGACTGTTAGTGTTTTTGTTATAACTGGTTATAATCATAAGCTGAGTTTTCTTTGGATTGAGGATAAGTTGGGCTTTGGTAAGGTAGTTTTCAACGTCAGAGAATGCTAGTTGAGTTGTTTGCAGGAGGGTGGGAATGTTTTGTGCAGCACAGATTAAGGTAGTGTCATCTGCATACTGAATTATAGATGCATGCTGTGTGGAGGTGTGGAGGTCATTTGTGAAGACTGTGAATAGTAGTGGTCATAAGATAGAACCCTATGGGACTCCTATAGTTATGGGCAGCTGAGGAGAGATAGAATTTTCCCATTTCACAGCTTGGTACCTGTCAGTTAAGTAGCTTTGGAACCAGGTAAGAGTGGAATTAGATAGATGATATTGGTTTAGTTTGTTTAGCAGGATTTGGTGTGAGACTGTGTCAAATGCTTTGGACATATCCAAAAAAAGAGTTGACACTTGCAGGCCTTCATTTTTGAGACGGTTTACTGTGTCTGTGAAGCAGAGGAGAGCTGTAGTGGTACTATGGGCAGTTCTGAAACCATGCTGAGTAGGTGACAGGATGTTGCAGTCTAGGAGATAGTTTAGCATCTGGGTATGGATGCATTTTTCTAGGATTTTGGCCAGGGGGGAGAGTAAAGCAATGGGTCTGTAGTTATTAAGTTCAGTGGAGGTCCCGCCTTTATGTATGGGTGTAACATAGGATATTTTCCAGAGTTTGGGCACATAGTTTTCAACAATTGATCTGTTTATGAGAGTGGAGACTGGGATAGCAATAGCATCTGCTGTAAGTTTCAAGAAATAGCTGGGGAGTAGGTCGGCTGCTGTTGATGAGGTTTTTAGTTTGGAGAGCATGCTTTTGATTGAAGTGGTGGAAACTGTTTTGAGGGTAAAGCTTGTATTAGTGTTATTTGTGTTGGGGGGATAGTGAGGAAGGAACTGTCCTGTGATACTAAGGAAAGAATTGAGTTCACAAAGTGGGAGTTGAATTGTGTTTCGATGGGAACTTTAGTGTCAGGGGTGGTTGGTTTGGGGGTAGCCTTTTGGGTGGATTTTAGTAGCTGGTTTACATTTTGCCAAACTTTTTGCGGATTGTGTTGGTATTTAGTTTGTAATGTTGTGTAGTAGGATTTTTTGTCCAGCCTAATGCATTTTTTTTGCACCGTTGCGCAGTTCTTGGTACTTAGTTAGGCTTTGTGTTTCTTTGTTTTTTTGATAGTAACGCCAGGCAGTGTCTCTGGACTTGAGGATTTGTTTGGTTTATTACTGAGCCAGGGGTTTGTAGAGGTTCTAAACTTGATTTTGCGCAATGGAGCGACAGTGTCTAGGTGTTGTAGAAATGTTTTGTTGAAATATGCTACAGCCTGGTCAAGTGGGAGGGTTTTTAGGGGGGTCCAGACACAGTTACACAGTAAAGTGTTGAGGACCTCAGGAGAGAATTTTTTTGTGTTTCTAGTGGATATATAGTTAGTGGTTTTGCATATGCTTGTTCTACTACGTATAAAGTATATTATGTTGTGGTCACTTAAGGTGTCTGGGAGACTGCCTGTGTGAGGGTACAATGTGGGGTTGCTAGTTAGGACCCAGTCAAGGATGGATTCCCTTTTAGATTTTTTATCACACCTAGTTGGAATTTGGACTAGCTGCTGGTAGCCATGGAGATTTATTAGATTACTTGGTGGTTCTGATATACAGGTGAACCAATCTAGGTTGAAGTCCCCCAGAATAAGGGTTTCTTGTGAGTATGTGGAAGAACACCAGGATAAGAAGTCTTCAAGGCTAGCAGGTGTATTACCAGGTGGAATATAGATCACAATTGTGGTGATGACCTTTTTAGGGTGAAGTTGAAGTTGTGAGATAAGTATGTCTCAATTATTGGGGGAGGGGTAGGAGTTTGGTAATTGACGGACAGTTAAGTTGGACTTGTAGAGTAAGGCAGTTCCACCCCCTTTACGAAGGGGTCTGTCTTGTCTAATGATATTGTAGCCGGTAGGGAGAACTTCTGAGTTTGAAGGAGGTTCTGAGTTTTATAACACTGATTTCAAGGGGGAGTGCATTTGGTAAGTAGAGAAGATAGATATGGACATCTGTTTGATTTGTAAAGAAATTTGTGTATGTAGGTGATTTCTCCTGTCCACCTGGTGAATCTGGGCATACTGGAGCAATGGAGCAATTGCCTCATGAACACAGACAACCCTCTCCTCCTACCACTCAACACTACAACCTTGGAGAGATGCACTTACATACAAACTGGAAGCAAAGCTCTTTCCTCCCAAGATTGTGCTAGACAGTCAAGAGGAGAACGTTAACACCCACACTATACCTCAAGCAACACATAGCCCTTCTAAACCCACACCAACAATACCCTCACATAGCAACACTAAACCCTTATATGCAGAGGCCCCCTTTTAACAGTAACCTACCCAAGCAAAAAGGTCCTCTGAAGCTGAAACACAAACACCAGTCACAACCAAAGTGTCACATAGCTCACAACACCAGTGTGCCACCCAACAACAGCCCCTAAGGCAAGACAACATACCCAACACTCTAGTCATAGGTGACTCTATAGTCAGGCACACTGATGTCCCACTCACCAGCCTGAACAAGGAGAAAATTACAGTCAGCTGCCTGTCGGGTGCCAGGATCCACCACATAATGCATGCACTCAAGCCACTCCACAACAAGTACAAATATGACTCTGTCATTGTCCATGTTGGAGTGAATGACTTGAGATATACCTCCCTGGATGGGTCTATATCAGAACATCAAAGTTTTAAAACTTTGAATGTTCTAATATCGACCCGTTTTGAGTGAACGCTAAAAATAGCGAAGCTGTAGAACACCGAATTCTTTCCTAGGGAAAGAATTTGGTTGTCCGGTTCTGTGGCTTTGCTATTTTCAGTGCTGTGGTGTACATTTATGGGTCGGGTTCAGGTAAGTGTGCGATTGTGTGGTTGTTAGGATTAGGGCGCGGGTTAGGTGAATTAGGGTTGGGCGCGGGTTAGGTGAGTTAGGGTTAGGGCACGGGTTAGATGAATTAGGGTTAGGGGCAGATTAAGTCAGTTAGGGTTAGGGTGCGGGTTATGTGAGTGTGCAATAGTGACGGACCTTAGGGTTAGGGTTTGGGTTTAGGTAAGTGGATAGATAGTAGTGTATGTATAGTTTAGTGTAGGGTTAGTTGTAGGACTATAAGTGTATGTGTGTGTATTGATGTTTTTTAGGTGTGCTTGTGTTGTGTGTATGTGTTTCGGAATAGCAAATTTTTTCCCAAGGACAAATTCACTGTTCTGAATGTTCGATATTATGTGGTTTAGATATTTTAGGTTGGATGAAATAGCGTTCGCTATTTTCATCTTTTGATAACGTGATATAAATGCCCTTGGACTACATGAAAAGAGACATGGAAGAGCTCTCAGATCATGTGGTCCAGGCAGGTATGACCCTAGCCCTAAATACCATCCTGCTTTCTCCCAGAATGATACCACAGTATAAGGACAAAATGACTAACTTCAATAATTTACTAAGCTTCTGGTGTCATTCAAAGGAGATCCAGTATCTGTCTGCCTGGGACGACATGATTGACAACCATGATGCTTTGCCAGAGATCATCTGCACCTGTCGCCTCTGGGATTCAAGTTACTGGCTGAAGCTCTTGGCACCCCTATAGTGCCTTTTTTAGGCAAAGTTCAAAGGACAAAAACACCATCGTAACAGGTACAAGCATGCAAAATCTGAAGGTAATGCTACTCAATGCTAGAAGTCTAAACCTCAAAATGCACTCTCTCTAGGTACTGCTAAAAGTGGAGAACATCAATATCTGTGCAGTAACTGAGACCTGGTTCAAGGCTCCAGAGAGCACCCCTGCAATACCAGGCTGCAACTCGTACCACACTTTTCGGCCAAAAAACCAGGACCAAAACACTAAAGGTGGAGGAGTGTCCATATTCACCAAGGATATTCACACCACCATACTAGTTGCCCAACACAATGCATCTGAAATTCTCCAGGTGCAACTGACACTAGATAAGACTAAAATCCAAATTTTAGCTTGCTACAGATCCCCCACCATGCCCCAAGATTCTCACTACACCTTTCTAAACATACCAGAAAATATTAAGATACAACCAAACACCCTAATACTGGGTGATTTCAACTACCCTGCTATTAACTGTGAAAACTACTCGTGTACCAACACCTTTGCCCAACAGTTCTTGGAATTCATAAATTCCAATGCTCTGGATCAACTAATCCATAGTCCCATCATGGGCTTCAGTATCCTAGACCTGGTCATTACCAACATGGGAAATCGAGGCTCCACACCTATGTTCACCCCCTTGTTGGTCAGATCTGACCATAAGCTAATCACCCTTGACATCCACATGGCAATGTGGTGGTTGAAGGTGAGGTGTCTGTTGACCTGGGTGCCCAGATCTCTTATGGGCCCTTCAGTGTTCAGTGGACTCCCATCAACATGGTAATTCACGGGAACTGAGATTTTTCCAAAGGGGGTGATAGCGCATTTTTTGTCTTTAAACTTCAGGTCATGGTTCTGACACCAGTCATTGGTCTCAGAGAGGCCCTTTAGTAGGATGTCTGCATCACTTGGGGAGTTAATAATGACTCCTAGCTTGCAGTAATCAGTGAACTTGGTCAGCCAAAGTCCTTCTGTGTTGGCCTGGACTTCTGAGAAGTAGATGCCAAACAGGAGAGGGCCCAGGACCGAGCCCTGTGGGACTCCACTCATGACTGGTTGGCAGTCTGACTTGGAATCTGCAGCTTTCACTCTGTGGATCCGGTCTGTGAGCAAATTTGCAACCCACCTAGTGATGTAAAGACTGATGCCTAGTTTGGTGAGTTTATCAATGATACCTGAGTGGGGAATAATATCAAAGGCCTTGGCCAGGTCGAGGTAGACTGTATGCACTGCCGTACCCTCATCCACAGCTTTGAAGACTGCCTCTAAGAAGTCAACCAAGTTCAGCAGGCTGGATCTCCCCTTGACAATGCCAAACTGTGTGGGGTCAAGACTTTGGAGATTGCCTATATCTTTGTTAAGCAGGTCTATGATGAGGCGCTCCATAGCTTTGCATACCAGACTCGTCAGGCTATTGGGCGATAGTTCCCAGTGTCTGTAGTTGCTTCCCCTTTATTCAGCGAGGTGACTGTAGCAGTGCACCATTCATTAGGGCCATAGCCTGAGGTAAGGCTGTGATTGAACAGGGCACACAGATGCGTGCCAGTTCATTTTGTAGCTCATGTAGCATGCAGCCGGGGATATTATCAGGTCACAAGGACACTGAATTCTTGGCTTTGGACAATGCAGGTACCAGACTTTCTTCTGGTATTGTGATAGGGCCCTGGGGGGAGGAGGGGTAAAATTGGCACTGAATCAGTCGGCCAGTATGTTGGCTATATCTGTTGGCTCAGTATAGGTGGTGCCATTGTGCAATAACTCAGAGCAAATCTGGGTATTGCCTTTGAGGTTTTTGATATAGCTATAGAAGGCTTGTGGTTGTTTTTGATGTCAGCTGCAATTCTGTCTTCATAGCTGGCTTTAGAGGATTTGATAGGGGATCTCAGCTTTTTGTTGAGAAGGATAAGGGAGGTTTTCCAGCCTTATGACTTCATTTTTTTCTGCAACAGTTTCTTCCTACTGTTGTAGCATTTATTGATGGCTGGGGACCACCAGATTGGCTTCCTTTTTTTTGGAGGAGAGCATCTTAGTTCTATTTGTTATGGCAAGGTCCATGCATTTGTGTACATGCTCGTACAGTGCATTGGTGCATGATTTGGCAGTCATGCAGTTATTTTCCATTAGCATGGGTGCCGAGAAGTTAGTCACCTCTGTTTTTAGGAGCCAAAAGTCGGCTTTAGAGAAGTTTTTCACGGTGTCACCTTAGTGGGGGTGTAGGTGAGATGGAGATTTCCATGGTGATCAGTTTGTGGTCAGATTTAACCAGGGAGGAATTAACTATAGGTGTGGAGCAATGGTCTCCCATGTTGGTGATAATCAGGTCGACGATGTCACTTCCTCTAGTGGGGATCAGAATGAGCTGGTCCAGGGCATTGGAACTGATAAATTCCAGAAAGCATTGGGCCTGTACATTGGTACTTGAATAGTTTTCCCAGTTGATGGAAGGGTAGTTGAAGTCACCCAGTATGAGAGTATTGGGTTGGACCTTGATAGAGCCCATGGTGTTTAGGAATTTGGAGTGAGAGTCTAGGGGCATGTTTGGGGTTCTGTAGCAGGCTATGACTTGTATCGCCATCTTACCCAGTGTTAGTTGTACCTGAAGTTTCTCGGATGTATTGTATTGGGCTACCAGTCTAGAGGTGTGTGTATCCTTTAAGAATATCGAGAAACCATCGCCTTTGGAGTTTCTGGCCGTATTCTGGGGCTGAATGATATGGAATGAGTTGTAGCCTGGGAGTGCAGGGGTGCTTTCTGCCTCTTTAAACCAGGTCTCTGTTACAGCACAGATGTGGACATTCTCCATTTTGAGGAGAGCGTCGAGCGAGTGCATCTTGAGATTTAGACTTCTAGCATTGAGCAGCATGACCCTTGGATTGCATTTGTTTGTAACTGTTACAATGGAATTTTGGTCTTTGGAACACAGCCTAAAAAAGGCAGTATAAGGGTGGCAAGAGCCTTAGCCAGTTCCTGGAATCCCAGGGGTGACAGATGCAGGCTATCAGTGGCAAAGCATTGAGGTCTGTCGATTATGTTGTCCCAGGAAGACAGATATTGGATCCCCTTAGAATTACACCAGAAAGTTAACCAAATGTTGAAGTCAATCATTTTCTGCTTATACTGTGGTATCATGCTTGGTGATGGTAGAATACTGCTCAGGGCTAGGGTCATACCTGCCTGGGCCACATAATCTGAGAGTTCCTTCACATATCTTTTCATGTAGTTCAGGGAGGTTTGTCTCAGGTCATTCACACCCATGTGGTAAATGACTGAGTCATATTTGTACTTGTGGAGTGACCTGACTGCATGTGTTATGTGACAGATCCTGGCACTTGATAGACAACTGTCACCTTCTCCTTGTTCAACCTAGTGAGTGAGACATCAGTGTGCCTCACAGTTGAGTCTCCTATGATTAGTACATCGGGCAAAGTGTTTTGCCTTAAGGTCCTGGGTTACGGGACACACTGTGGTGGTGAGCTATGTGTTCTGGGGTTGGTGTTGTGTTGCGATGGTTGAGTGCGTTTCTGTCTCGGGGGTCTCTGTTGTTTGGGTAAATTTTTATTGAGAGCCTCCGCAAGATGGGTGTATGGTTTGTGTTTCTATGCATGGGTTGTGATGGTTGGTGCTTTGGAGGGATGTGTGTTCTATGTAGTGAGTTGCAGGTGTTGACCTTCTCCTCTTGACCAGTTAGTCCGGTCTTGGTTGGAGCGTGTACTGCTTCCAGGTTGGTGGTGATATAAGTGCATCTCTCACAGGTATGAGTGTTGGGAGGTAAGAGAAGAGGGCTGTCTGTGTACATAAGACAGTTGCCACACGGTCTCAGAATGCCCAAGTGCACCAAGTTAGCAGGAGAAAGCACAGGAAATTGCCCTACAATCATACCAGGAGGAGTAGTCATAACTAATAAGTACTAGTGCTTACATTAACATCAACTGGTACAATTATATTATGTTTAGTAGTTGCTGTGACCCACACTATACATGCAAACCTGCAGGCAATATAAAGAACAATTTACATTCAGCACATCTCTGGCAGGTGTAGAAAACCAGCAGCACCCAGATAAACTCATATAGATACAGGAAGAACATGCAGACCTCACACAGAAGGCATCACAGCTGAACAAGACTGGAAAAGCTTGTGCAGTGTGGTGGTAACACTAGTTATCTGTGCCACTGTACAGCTCTTCCTGCAGCTTCAACTTTGATGCATTTGTGTTGATGTCTTCCCCATGAATTATACAAAACCCTGGTTCTGCTGCTCTATGGGCTAGCTCAGCTTCAGGTTGCAGACTTTCCTATGGCTTCTGGATTTCTTTGTATGCAACCTATAAGTCAGTTAGTCTTCTGCAGCTCCTATTGAAGTTGATATATGTCTGGTGATTTCTTTCATGTATTTCCTTCTTTCATGTTAATTTTCAAGCATGAGCAATGTGGTGAATATGTTTTTCAACCTTCCACCCATTTATGCTACAGGTGATTAAATAATGAGTTCTTCAAATGGAGTATTTTGTATCTCAGAACTTTGAGATGGCATCCTCATAGCTTTTGCTTTGGCGCTTTCTAATTAGTTTCTTTCCTGTCTAGATATTTCTTTACATCTGCATTTTAGACTGCGGGCAATGTGGACAGGACACTATATGTTTCAATTCCTCAATCATGCATACATCTTCCAAATTCATTTCTTTTGAACTGTGAACCACTGCCACATATGAAAAGATCAAAGAATATTCACCTTGGCTTGAAAATGTACATTTTATCCGATTAATTATACTTTCTCTTGTGTCTGTCCATTTGCAAATTTAATGAACTTTGGAATAATAATTAATATATGTGGAATACATGCCTTATTTAAACTAAAAAAAAATCCATATTCAGGTAATGCCATGGATGATCTGGAACTGGCTGTGCCAGCATCTCTTCCTTTGGATTGCTTTTATAGTAGGCACTGCAGATGACACAGCTTTGTACTGCTTGTTCTATCTCAGTAAACATTTCAGGTGAAAATTTTACATATCTTGTTCTTCCTTTGTACTTTCCTACCCTGGATGTGACAAACATCCTCTCAAGCATTTGTTTTCTTGGTCGATTGTGAACTATTATTTGGTCATCCCAGGGCACAAATCGTTTCTTCCCTGAAAGAAAAATGAAGTTGAATTTCCTTCCTGATAATTTTGCTTGAGCCAATATTTTAATGAAAATGTTTTCAGTAACTTATTTCTAAGTCAACATCAGTAAAAGTATAGCGTGTGTACTACTCAAAAAATCTCAAGTTCATCTAGCAACCCATTTATGCATCACTGGTTGACATTGCCTACTCACCACCTGTAGCATGCTTTGTGTTTCACTTTCAGGTCATAATTCTATAGATTAAGTAACATATATTGCAATCTCAGAGGAGCCTGTAGAAATATTGTCTGAAAATGTTTTTGCCAAGGTTTGTAGCCTGTTTCCACTTGAACTTCCTTAGAACACACATAATAGTGTAATTTCTTACATCCATACACTAGTGTTAACTGTCCCTCCTCTATTTGACCATACCACTCTCTGCTCTCAGCTCTCTCAACTGACCTTTACTTCTTGAAGAATCACAGATTTTACACTCTTCTGACTAGAATTTACTTGCAACACAACCAGCTTATTCACAACATAGTACATTAATGTTGGAGCATCTTTAACTAGCTTGTGAGCACTAAACAAATATCCTATTCAGAGCTCGTTCCCAGGTGAAATCTTGCTTGGGGAGCTTTCCTAGATGGATAATAATCTCAGATTTACCAGGGATACACTTTGAGATATATAGCCTAATTCCAAGGAATCATTGTAATGTCTTCTTGTCATTTTGGACTCCCATCTGCACAACAATGCAGATGTCTTCAGGACCAAGTTTCAGTTCATTTGCTGTGAGAATGACTCGTGTAATTGAGAGTTGTCTTTCTGATTTTACATTTGATTGAAATTATCTTGACATTCCATTATCCTGCTCATCTTATGCCTGACCTCACACTAATATATGCATATTGCATACATGCATACACACATATATATATAGGCCCACACAAGTATACATATACATAAACAAAAACGTTTCCCACCTTTAATGTGACATATAACCTGTACATTACAGCATTCAGTCTTCTTGGGTACACACCTGCCATCAATTAAAGAGACTCTGATTAACCTCAAATAAAGTTCAGCTGTCCTAGTTGGATTTTCCTGACATTTACTCAGTTGTCTGCTACAGCAAAAGCCATGATTTGCAGAGAGCTTACAAAGTATCAAAGGGATGTCATTGTTGAAAGGTATCAGTCAGGAGAAGGGTACAAAAAAATTTCCACAGCATTGGATATACCATGGAACAGAATGAAGACAGTCATCGAAAAGTGGAGAAAATATAGGACAACAGGGACATTGAAAAGAACTGGACTTACCTCCAAAACCGATGAAAAGACAAGACAAAAACTGGTCAGGGAGGCTGCCAAGAGACCTACAGCAACACTGAAGGAGCTGCAGGAATTTCTGGCAAGTACTGGTTGCATACTACATGTGACAATAATCTCCCACATTCTCCATATGTCTGGACAAAGGGGTAGGGTTGCAAGACAGAAACCTTTTCTTACATGGAAAAACATTCAGGCCTGGCTAAAATTCGCAAAACAATACACCGAGTCTCCCAAAAGCATGTGGGAAAATGGGTTATGGCCTGATGAGACCAAGGTTGAACTTTTTGGACACAATTCCAAAAGGTACGTTTGGCACAAAAACAACACTTCACATCACTAAAAGAACACCATCCTCGTGGTGAAGCATGGTGGTGGCAGTATCATGCTTTGGGGTTGCTTTTCTTCAGCTGGAACTGGGGCTTTAATAAAGGTGGAGGGAATTATGAACAGTTCCAAATGCCAGTCACATTTGGCCCAAAACCTTCAGGCGTCTGCTAGAAAGCTGAAGATGAAGAGGAATGTCACCTTTCAACATGACAATGACCCCAAGCATGCATCCAAATCAACAAAAGAATGGCTTCACCAGAAGAAAATTAAAGTTTTGGACTAGCCCAGCCAGAGCCCAGACCTAAATCCAATAGAAAATCTGTGGGGTGAGCTGAAGAGGGTTGTGCACAAGAGATGCCCTCACAATCTGACAG
This sequence comes from Protopterus annectens, assembly GCF_019279795.1. Lineage (NCBI taxonomy): Eukaryota > Metazoa > Chordata > Ceratodontiformes > Protopteridae > Protopterus > Protopterus annectens. Next base: position 1,195,986,056 of record NC_056745.1, read on the forward strand.
ATTTGGAGTACTTTTTCAAGGAACAGTGGGCAAATACTGCCAAGTCAAGATGTGCCATGCTGATAGATTCCTACCCAAGAAGACTGAATGTTGTAATTAAATCAAAAGTATTAGTTTAAGGGTGTGCACATACAACAAAGTATTAGTTTAAGGGTGTGCACACTTATGCAACCTGAGTATAGTATTTTTTTTTATATTTTCCCCTAACAGATTTGTTTGTTTTTCTATTGAATTGTTCAGGATATAGGTCACATTAAAGGTGGGAAAAGTTTTGAAATGATTTATTGTGGCCTCATTTTTTTATATCACAAAACTTGGCATTTTATTATATATACATACACAATCAATTATGCTTACAACACTTTCCAAGCCATTAATTATATGGTTAATTTATTTGGCTAACAGTTCTCTGGAACACATTTGATGCTGATGAGTTGTGAACTAGATACCTGAAGAACCTGTACCTTCCCAATGGCTTAAATGTCCAGAATTTGGAACTTAATTTGTCTAGGGTTACCTGCCAAACAACCTGTTTTGCAAAATGCATTGAGAAAAAAAACAGCACAATGTCTTCAATTGCAAGTAAATGATGATGGTATGTTTTATTTTCTTCAAATGTTGCAGATCATTACAAATACAAATCTTGCCCTTCCTTACAAAACTGACCACACTTTCACCCAATTTGTTGACTCTAATTTCTCTATTCATTTAGTTCTTATTCAGCTACACTATTGCAAGCACTTTTCTGTAAATATGTATCACTGCCACTGCATTAGAATCTAACTCTGCATTATATTCTTTTGGCAAGTTTCCTAAATCTATAAATAAATCGGCAAAGCCATGCAGGACATTATCACAGGGATAAAAGTTCAAAGGGGGATATTCTAGGGCGACTTTCTGTCACCATTGCTAGTCTGCCCTGCCATTAACCCATTAAGCTGTTTACTTAACAGCTTAGGCCATGGCTACAATTTGGCTCCTAGAAAACAACAAAGTGCAAAGACTTCTCATCAATGATTTAAAACTGTATAGCTCATCAGATGAGAAACTGAAAACACAGCTGCAGGTTGCCAAAATGTTTTCAGATGATATAAGAATGTAATCTGGTCTTCATAAGTGTGCAAAAGCAGCCTTTAAAGCAGGAAAACTACAGCACCAGGAAAACATCAGTTTGGGACAAGAATGTGATATAAAAGAACTTGAGCAAAAGGGAGTGTATAAATACTTGGAAACTGATGAAGGATCAACAATAAAACATGAACTAATGTGAATAAAACTTAGAAAGGAATACTTTAAAATACTTAAACTAATTCTGAAAACAGTGTTGACATCTAGGAACAAAATCCAGGCTATAAACCAATTTGCTTTTCCTATCCTAACTTACAGTTTTGGAGTGATCGACTGGCCCCAACACATGTTGGATAGATTAGATAGGAAAACAAGAAGGATGCTTCATGATCACCAAATGATTTATAAAAATCAGTGTATACCAAGATTATCTATTCCCCATTCTGAAGGAAGGATGGGCCTCCTTGAAATTGATTACATGTATATATCTGCAACTGTGGGACTCCACACATATCTGCTGACCTCACAAGACCCAAACATAGTGAAAGTTTTGAAACATAAGGAGAATAAATCTAAGATGACTTCTCTGCTTAATTTAGCAGAAGCATATCGGCGTCAAGCAGGAATGGAAATCAAACCAGAAGTAGATAAAAACCAGACAACAACTGAATGTGCCAAAAAACAAAATAAAGAATATAAGGCGAAGGGCCAGATGAGGAGGCAAGAAATGTGGAAAAAGCATAAATATAGTTGCAAATATAGAAAACTTCTGGAAGAACCTCATGTTGATCAGGAATGAACGCAGGAATGGATAAGGAGAGACAAATTTAAACCAAGAGATAAAAGGTTAATATTGACAGCCCAAGACAGTGGGCTACGCACATGCTGGTTTACAAAGTCCATTGAACATGTGGGAGAAACAGATAAATGTAGGTTTTGTAAAACCGAATTGGAAACAGTCGCACACCTTGTTGCTGGCTGTGACATACTAATGGCAGACGGACTGTATACTGAAAGGCATAATAATGTGGCAAGACTGTTGCACTGGGGACTGTGCAAGCATTATGGTATTGAAGTGGCTGAAAAATATTGGAAACATGAGTCACAAAGCATCATAGAAAATGATGAAATTTATATCATATGGGATCACCCATTACCAACAGTTCAAAAGACAGATGTTATAAAACTAGATATAGTGTTCCAAGAAAAGAAGACAAAAGTAGCATTGATCATTGAAATTGCTACACTCAGTGACTATAGTGTCTTGCATAGAGAGAGAGACATAAAGTCATAAAACATCAGGATCTGCAGGCAGAAATGAGAGGAATGTGAAAGAAAGATACCCAGACAGTTCCAATAGTAGTAGGAGCAATGGGTCTTATAAAAAATAATCTACAATCATATTTAGATATGTTATCACTCTATGTAACCCCATACGAATTGCAGAACGAGTCATTACTGGGCACATTGCGGGTACTGCAAAGAGTACTACTGGCTGACATCAAAGAGTGAAACTGTACTAATTTCATAAACTTTAATCGTACTTTGACTTAGGAATGGGGGCCATTCCTGTTACAGTATTAGAAACCCAAAATATTTGGAGAAATTTAAAAAAAGACATTACTGTCAATGCATGACTGGTTTTGAACATATGAATTATTTTGTTTTACAGTGAGAATAATTTTTACCATTTGCAAGTTCTCACAAGTCACATGACTCAAAATATTAAAATTAATTTCAAGTATAACTACATAAAAAAGAATACTAAACATTTCAGATTTGGACTCACATGCCAACATTTTTTGACCCAATGGTGCTGCTCAGTAGATGGAAAAAGAACACTGTACATAAACATCTGTCTCTCTCGAGTACCTTCCTTTCCCAAAGTTTTAAAAGTATCTTCTGAGAATATATTTCATATTGCACTCTGTGCCTGAATCTAGTTTCTATTCAGCTCTAATTCTCAATATTTATTTCCAAGAGGCTGATCTGCATAGCCATTTCACTGCTTCATATATCTGAAGCATTTTTACTTTTACAGTAGAATTAGAACTGTCTGTGAGAACTGTTCTTTTTCATATTTCTATTCAACACCTTATTTCTTTTCAACACACAATTTTGTTTTTACACATCTTTGCAATATGCCCGTTTCTACTACAAATTCTGTAGCACTGATTAAAAGCTAGACAATGCTTCATTTTATGCTTACAACCATATCTACTGTATGGCTGAGTTATAATGATTTGGGCATTCTGGCCTCCATCCTGGTCTATAATTTTTACATGGCTTTTTCATGTCTATTACTTTTAAACCACATCCTGCCTTTACTTCTCATTTTTTATCTAAAAATTTGACTCATTCATTGCTGGCTTCCTTATATTTAGATTCATAGATTAGTACTAGGCTAACTGCCCTTGCGAGTCATTTTGAGCCTAGCCAACTATCCCTTGTGAGACTCAAACCCTGTACCTTGTGTTTGTAAGGCAAACACCTTAACCATTAGGCCACCCTCCCAGAGCTTTTGGAAGTCAGTAACTGCTTTGACACCTTCAGCTGAAGGCTAAGATTTCCCTGTTTTATGAGCCTCTCCAATGACTAATTTTAATGATTTTTAACAAAACACTTAAAGCCATCATTTAGGCTCCTGATTCCCTTCCACACAGATGGAGGCCATCAGATTATTACAGGTGTGCATTCATTAAACTTGGTACCCAGACTGCAATGATACTGCATCTGTTTCAGTTTTTAACAAAACAGTAAGACAAGTGTTTCAGTGCATGTAGCATCATCAGTGCCATAAAAAAGAAGCAAGACAGAGGAGTTTGCTAACCACTGCTAATAAGTTAATTACAAAATATCAGAAAAATGAGTACACACCTCCATTTACTAAACATATAAATAGTACAACTGTTGTATGTCAAAAAAAAGAAAATAATTATCTACTAACAAGATGAGAATGCACATTAGTGTTGGAATACAATTGGAAAAAACTGAGTTCTTTACTTGATAAATATTAACTTATAGCCAATGATTATTATTTTAGCTGTGGTCCAAAAATCTGTTTTGCTTATTGTTGCTTAGATGTAGACACACCAGTATATAGTTTTGATCATTTCTAATTTATATGTTTTCTATTTTGTTATAAATAAAATTCAGTAAAAAAAAAAAAAAACAAAAACAAAAATATACCCACACTAGAATTTTCAAAGTGTGATACCTTGAAACCTCTTGCATTAGAGGCATCATTGGATATAAGCAAATGACCCCCCAAGGACATCAGGTGTTTCAACTATATGGCAGTTCTGAATGTCCATGACTTTTTCTTTTTAAGTCTGTTATGGACAAATTCAGGCCAATACAGCCAAATGCCACTATGGTACTCATTGTTTTGGATTTTTATAAATAAAATTGAATAAAACAGTTAAAATAGCAACATAGAGAATATTACTATGTATTCTGGTGTCTGTTTGTTTTATGCTAGTTTACATTAATTTTGGATGTTATTTTTGCTCCCCAATCTTCCCATGATCATTGAGCCCTCTTTCCCCACTAACCCACTCATTTCACCACTTCCTAGCATAAAAGAACACTGTGCAAAGTAGTTGAGAGTTGAGGGTTACAGTCTGTCATCCTGTGAGGAGTTGGGACCCTTTTTTTCTTCTATGGCAAACCCCTCCCTAGTTAGTTGTCAGGCACAGTGCAGTGTCTTCCACTATTACATCAACTTTCAAAGCTCTTGTATCAGTATCAGTACTACATCCTTTATGCTATTATTAAAGAATCAGTGCTGGTCTTCTACATAGAGAAAACTATTTCCTTGACTTCCCATTCATACTATATACCATATACATTGTATCACATCTGTAGTAATGGTTCTCCGGTGTCATTTATACTCTTGCTTTATGCCATGTTGTGCACCAAAAAAAAAACACATATATGCCACAGAGGAGAAAAAACAGAAAAGCCATTCTTTCTTCCATGTGGCAATGTAAGAATAATTTTGTATGGAAGAAATTACACTATGGATAAACAAAACACTGTGCTTTGGGTGTTGCAGTCCTTTAAATATCATTCTCCTTTCAACGGTACTTCTAATTATCTGTACAATATGATTTGTGTTTGCAACTTCTGCCTACTCAAAGGTATCAAGATTCATTTGTCGGCTGTGCCTCATTTGCAAACTCACAAACATTCCTACTATCTGTAATAGTACCACTTATAAAGTGATACTTGTCTTTAGTCACAGCATTCACTCTAACATTTTCATTCATTTGTCTTCCTCTAGTGATGTCAGAGATTACTCTGTGAATGTGCTTTACTAATGAACTACAATTTCCAAATACTATCTTACTTCAGCAATGTCTTGATATTCCCACATGTTTACTCTTCATAACAGCAAATGTCTACTTACATACTGAGAATATTATAAACTGCTTTAAACAGAGATAATACTAGATTTTTCCCCATTTTTTAACAGTTTTCCTTAGATAATAATGCCTTTGTAAAAGATTGAAAATAAAACCAAAATTCATTTTTTGGTTAATAATTACAATATATATTGCTTCAGTCCAATTTAATTTCTTTATTACGATTCCAAAATACAGATATTACTAGACTTTGTTATTTTTTTCCAAATCCTATACAGCATATAGGAAGCTTGATTTAAGAATTTCCAAGTGATATTTTTTTTCAAAAATAATGAAGATACTCCCCAGGATTCAATAAAATCCGTGTAGGCACCATGCAGAGCCTACATGAAATGTATCCGTGTTCATGGTCACAGTTCCCCCTTGACAGCTTGCCATGCATATTAATGATAGTGTGTTGCTGAGGGAGAGCCAAGGAACACTGTTATTGAATCAGTGTAGGGAGAGGTGTAGTGCTAACCATGGCTGCAAATGAGTATGAGACTCCCTGCAATGTCCTTTCTTTTTTTCTATTTTCTTTTATTTTTTAAAAAAAAGCATGTTTGCCAAGCTGCGCTCACATATAAGATAGCAGACACCTGCCAGACATCTAAAAATAGAAACCAGATGTAGTTAATTATTTATTTAAAGGTGTGTTTAAGTGTGTCTAAGCATGTTTGCATGGTGCGGCACTCAGTGTTGCTTATACGTACCTCAGTGATATATGTGAAGTTATACTGGATTTCTTAATATCCTCATAGCTAAATGGGTAGAGTTATGGCTTCATGTGCAGTAGATCCAGGGCTTGACTACATGGAAAAAAGTATATATTTAATTTTATTATACATACTATGCATTTTTTTTATAAAAGATGGCCCCGCTGAGCTCTGCTCAACTGTGCTTAGATTTGCTAAGCACCGCATAAACATGGTAATGGCTGCCAATGTTGTGCATTGCTCAGCTCTGTTTGGCTGGTTTTTGTGCTGCTAAGCTCTGCTAAGACTATCATTCTGCCAGTTTATGAGCTTCTCAGCTCAACTGCGCTGGTTTGCTCTGTGCTAAGCGATGCAGAACTTTTTTGAATGTTGCCCAATGATGTGTAAGGGCAGAAAAAAAGCCTATATTAAGCCCAATAGGTGGGAATGCAGCAGAATCCATTGGAGTTCTATTGACTAATGGTATACTATGACTGGCGGTGGTGTAAGTGTGCACTTTCGGGTGCAGTGTTGGTGTATTCTGGAGTCCAGGGTCATGGTTGGCTCCTCATGAAAAACCATGATGACAAGCTGCTGTGGGGTGGTTTCCAGGGCTCAGAGTGGTAGGCGGAGGCCTGGGACCAGCTGGCCAGAGAACTGAGCAGTGTCACTGCTATTCCCCACACAGGTGAGCAAGCAGTGTCACCACCACCATAATGACCTGAAAAGATGGAAGAGAGGACTCTTGGACAGCTGGGTTTAAGAAGCGAAGGCAGGGAATGTCCCACAAGTATGTAAGTACTTTTACCTCTGTTTTACCAACATGTCCTCTGAATGTCTGCAAAACTGGTATGCACAATGGTGTGCTTCTCTCCCAACAGCTGCAGCTGAGAGGGCTTGCAATGCCAAGTTGCATGCTGGCCGCTTGGCCAGGTTGCACCATGAGTGTGGTGAGTACGGATGTAGTATGCTAACTGTAGTCAAATAAGCAAGAAAGAATAAAGCATCAACTGCAATGAAGTATGTACAGTAAAGTTTGTAGTGCAATAAATGTGGATGTAGAGCTGCAGTGCAATAAATGAATAATGCCAACTGTATTGCAATAAAAACATGAAACAATCACAATAACTGCATTGAAGTATATACAGTAAAGTTTGTAGTGCAATAAATGTGGAATTAGAGCTGTATTGCAATAAATGAATAATGCCAACTATACTGCAATAAAATATGAAGCAATACCAGTAACATCAAGGAAAATGATGCACATCAGGATTGCATTGTCATAACCATTGCAGTAGAGCTCTATGCACTGAAGCTGTAAGGTAAGAAGCTGCAGTCAAGTATAACACTGTAATAGCTGCAGAATGTAACTCTAATGGCTGCAAATTGTATTGGTTTACTCATATAAGTATTATTCAAGGCTGTCTCTAGGCCAATATTGATCACATAATGCTCTGTCATCAACAGACATCAGATAATAAAGGTATGTGGGTGAGGTAGCCTACTCCATGAGCCGATATTGTCTGTTGACTTCACAGCTATGATACTTAAATATAGCTTACCTACTATTTGCATTATGCTTGTATTTTATGCATGTGCATTCTACTGTCACTGCAGTCTAGTATAACACTGTAGTAATACTGCCACGTGATATTTTGGTTCTGGGTGAGCTCTAGGTGAATATCTGTCTGTCAGTAATCAGCAGTGACTCAGTAGCTCAGTTTGTTAAATGCTCTGTACAGTACATTTTGGCACACACAGTCCAGGGTTCAAATCCAGTGGTATTTAGCAGTAAATATTACAGTAGCAGTCACGTAATGCTCAGAATTTCTTTCTCCACAGGAACTACAGTTAAATGGGTGAGGTAGCCCATATTACGGGTAGATAATTGTGAGTTTAGATGTCATGTGCAGTCATAAATAAAATGTGTAATCCCGGTATGGCTGTATGCCTGGAATTTCAGTTAAAAGTTGCTGCAGTCAATTAATACATTCTATGCAATTGTCCCCTGCAGTTACTGCTATTGGGTTCTATTCCCATGCTTATCAACCAAGGCGTGACAGCTATTTAGTGTCTGTACTGTACACATACATGTCTCTCAAGTGTCATGATTTCACGTTATGTAATTAATGGTGCATAATCCATCTGTCACAGGATTACCATGAAAATGATTACCTAGATTGCAAAGTATCACCAAATCAGCCCACAGGACACCTTGGTAGTTATATAGGTCCACCTGATGTGCAAGTGTTCTGTGTAGTTGTGTACCTGCAGTTGTTACTGCTTGGCCCATAGAGTCCCATACAAATAGCATGAGAGGTATGTACATGCTATATCAGCTATAGGAGACTTGTAGTCACTGTACACATAAACAAATTACAGACCCATAGAATAGATAGAAGTACTGTTGTCAAGGAAATAACTGAAAATGTTACTAATGGACTGTTTTTTCTCTCTCCCCACCCCTTATGTTCATTTATTTCTTATTGTTATTCATTGGTTATGGTTTACTGTTAACATATGTTGTTACTTTAACTGTATTTTGGGACATGTGTTTTATTATTGTTATGTGTTACAATGGTTGCATATTAATATATCTTGTTAAATTACCTATTTTGTTGGTGTTGTGGTGTAACTGTTACTGACATGCTGTTAACATACTGACTGTTGTTATTTATTGTTGTGTTTCACATAATATACATTGAAATGTAATTGGGTTATTTCCAATGTTCTGCCATGCTGTTATTACTAACAATGATTTGTTCACAACTAACCTATACTAGCAAGATCTGAAGAAGCTAAGTTTTAGCGAAAGCGCTCATCTTTACTTTGTTTATGTTTTGTTCGTTTAATGTAAATAAACGGCTTTGGTTTCACATTGATTTGACTCAGACATCATACTTCAACCAAAGGGAGCCTGTGATTGTTGCTTTTATACCCACTTCGCACACAAGTACCTATCTTCTTTGACTTTATACTTATTGTTATACCTCCATTACAACAGCACATCAGGGTAGGCCAGTTCCAGCTGATCCACCTGCCTTGCCTCAACTGGCTGTGGCACCACGTCCGGGCACATCTGGGACCCAGACTGGTGGTGCCCTCTTCTCTGCCCCTGCACCACCTGCAGCATTGGGTGGGATGACCTCAGGTGATGGAGACCAGCCTCCCCTGGGAGCAGTGGTGGTGGGGCCATTGTCACCCAGGATCAACTGCTGGTCATAGTGTGCAGGATTGTTCACAGCAGTTATGAACGCTGCCTGAGCCAGATTGAGAGCATGCTGGCCAGCCTGATGGGGCAGTCTCACCCTGGTGCCCAGCCGCAGCACAGCCACCCTTGGTGCAGTGTCAACAGTCTCATGGGTGGGGATGTGAGTCATGCTGCTGCCATCTGGAGGCACGTGTGACTTGGATTCCACAACACCCTCCCCATCCAAGGTGTTCACCCACCTCATGTGTCACACGCTGCCTGCTGTCTTGTCTGTCTGTGAATGCTTCATCTGCTACCCAACTTACCTCTCCTCATGTATCTGAGTCCCTTCCCCAACATTCCACTCTCACCTTAATAAAAAAAAAAAAAAATGGGCACCTGTCCCAAAAAAAAAAATCGGCCCATAGATAGCTTTCCATTTCGTACACATGTCCACTGGACACAAAAAATATGGTCCAATTGGCTTAACAATGCAGTTATGTTGTCCTCACCCCTCTCTCTGGGGTTTGAGAGTCCAAATTCATTTACAGAATCTGTCAAAGTGCACAGCTGTTGCCGTACAAGAAATGGATAGCTATGGTTCTTTCCTAAATGCTTCCTGCACATCCCTACCTGCCTTTCACTATGTTTTTCCCTCTGCTTGCCCCCATTTCATCACTTTCCTGGCTCCACTTTTTTCTTTTCTTGATTTTTTTAGTGCAGAGCTGTGCACTGTATTGCACAGCTTTGCTTAGCTCTGCTAAATAGAGCTTTAGTGAATAAATGTGTTTCTAACATTGTTAGAAACATATACAAAAACACCTCTACCATGTTACAAATCCAAGCCCATCACACCTGCAGCACACTGCATTAACCTGCCACGACACGCAGATTTTAATTAAAACAGTGTGATTGCCACTTAGTCATTAGGTGTGTCTCAGTGAAACTGTGCTCCACGCCGCACTGAGCAAACTGGAATTAAAATTAATGGGAAAAAATGGGAGTGTACCTTGTACTCCGGTGCAGTAATACACAACTATATAGCCAAAGACATAAAAAATGGATGTAAGTGAGTCCTGTGACAGCAGGCAAATGTGCCCTTGTATCAGCAACATGTAGAAAGATACCTGCTAAGGCATCAATGGCAAAGAATATGTTCAACGTGCACCCTACTGCAGAAATAGAGCCATAGAAAGCCATGCACATACTGATGGATGCAGACAATGTGTGTCACAGCCTGTATGTCTGCACATATATCTTGCAAATACATGTGCTGTAGTAGTGACTCAGTAGCTCAGTCTGTTAAATGCCTTGCATGCAGTAGATTTTGCCACACACAGTTCTGGGTTCAAATCCAGTGTTGTGTTTCAGTTCAATTACATTACTGTAAAGACAGCAATTAATGACTGAGTCATGCAATCTTACCCACATAGGCTACTATTAATTAATGAACTACTATCCAGTTTTGCAAATCAAAGTGCTGCAGGTAGGGACACACTGTACATATCCGTATAGCATAACTATATGTCACCTACTACTCTGTTATTGGCATTGTTGCATAACAGATGTACTTTAATAACATGCCTTGATTGGACTGTAAAGGGTACCCTTACCCTGGCTCTGTTGTAATGACAGGGCTGCCACAGCTGCCAAATTTACACGTACAGCTTGTTGTCCTCCAGAGTGTTCAAACTTCCCCCGTGTGTTCTAGGCTGTTGCAGCAGCTGCACCCTGTAGCACACACACCTGTATGTAAAGGTAGCTACTACAGACCTACCATACCTCCCAAACCCCTAGCACAAGGAATCTGGACACAGCCATACTTAATGGGGCTACAAAGGTCCAGAGATTAACACATGTTTTACAGTTTGTTCCTACATAGATATTAAGTTGATAGAATAACAGCTATTGCATTAGCATGCATATTCTCGGGGTATGAAGTCTGACACTCAAATGAGTGTCTTTCATTATTGACCTCAACCCATAAGGTTTGCCAGTGAATTTCCAGATGACCACAATGTCATGGGACACTGACCACACATATGAGGCAAAACTGTGGACATACTGCATAAATCTCTACAGCTGACAGTTATGGTACCTACCCTCTGTGATGCTGTAGTCTCCACACCTCAGTAATGTCCATCTTAACAGCTATGAAAGGGGCCCAAGTCTACATGAATGCCTTATATATTGCACTGTGGTGGCATGTCATTGGCTAATGATAGTGCAGTTCAGCTGTTTTGGTTGCAATTACCATATAAGAGCCACAGACTGGTGCACAGGCAAGTACCTGCTAATGAGCAGTACCTTAGAAAGGAAAGCAGCTGATTATGAGGAACAATTCTGTATGAGACTTACCTCACACAGAAAGCGTATTTTCAAAAGATTACTAGAAGGAAAGTTCAACAAAGGAGTACCGCACTCAACCAGATATGAAATTGACTTCTCCATATAACAGGATGCAGATGGGAGGATGGAGGTATGGGGAATAGGGATTACAGCAGTAAGCCTTTCTTAGATCTATGCTAATGACATGTCATTGATACTCAGCTGTCCTACACCTACAGGCATGCCTCTGAAATGTGCCTGAATTTCACTAAAATCTTTGCTCTGTCCCAGTTATTCTCTCCTACAATGGTTGGCTGTTGTAGGGAAGCTAGTGAATTACACGTAATACATAGTGACAATAAGTAAAGGTGTATACTCCTGTAATATTAGATGATGTACACTAATTCATCTCCTCTCATTTTGTCAATGTCTCACATAAATAGTTGTAACATTTTAAAAGTGCCCCTGATGTACTCTGGCTAAGTCCATGATCCTGTTTACATTGTTCCCTGTCTGGTTGAGAGCTTTTCCTAATATAGCTGTCAACTTGTTACAGCAAGAAATCTGAACAAAGCCATAATTAATTGTGAGACAAAGGCCCAAAATTAGGGACACTGTAACTATTGTTCGTACAAAATAAGAACGTGAATAGAATAATGGATATTACAGTAGCATAACTGTGTTCTGAAGGGTATGACATCTTAAACTCAGATGTCTGTCTTTATTTTCTGACATCAACCATCAATGATTGGCCAACCTTTTGTCAGAAATCCACACTGTTGTATGAAAATGACCAAAAGCACAACACAAACATCTTGACATTCTGCAAACATCTGTATAGTTGAGAGGTATGATGCCTACACGGAACATATTCTACAGCAGGTTTGCATTGTTTTCTGTTATTGTGGCATAATGGTGTTGCTGAACTGTCCCCATCTAGTGGTAGTAATAGCATACCGCTATTTGTCTGGCAGTGGCTGTATGACATAGTAATGAGAGTTTGCCCATAGGAGACGCACCACAGAACACTGCAGTGCTGGGTATAGGAACATACAGCAGCATCTGTCATGGCACACAGGGTCATACTCCTGTAGTGTTACTATCTTGCTGGGATCCACACACATAATATGTTGCCAGACTATGGGGTATGATGTGTGAGGGAACAGTGGGTAGTACGGGCCATTATTGGCATGCTGAATCTGTACATAGTGGACGTCCACATATCTGGTCCTGTAATGTGCACCCCTTTTGTTGTTTTTCAGGAACCATGTATCACAGATATGCCCTCTTCTCCGATGCAGAGAATGAGATAATAGTAGATGCACTAAGGCAGCATCACCAGATGTTGTTGTCCAGGGGGAGGCATAATCATGAACAATGTGCAGCACTGTGGGCAGACCTTGTGCAGGATGTCAATCAGATTGGCCAGCAGGACAGGACCTATGAGCAGGTGCAACACAGAGACACATATATGGTGAATGCTGCATGAAAAAGGGCAGCTGATGTCAGGGATCATGCCACTACCAGTGGAGGACTTGCAGTGGTACAACCACTCTCAGCCACAGAGGAGCAAGTAATCCAAGATGCCTGTTCAGACACAAAGGGTAGATGTTACATACCTGAGGGAGTGACACTAGTTCTAGCATATCATTCTCAAAATAGGTGCACTGGGTTTAATGTGTAGTTCTATCACATGTAGTGTCATATTGCATACATTACAGGTAAATTGTACTGGCAACTTTAACTGGATGTAGCTGATGTGCATGTTATAAAGACTTTGACTTATATGTGCATGTTGTTGTGAGGTCTGTTGTGCATGGGAGCGAAGATGAGAAGATGTGAGACTGGTAATGCAGTTGTGAATCTTCATTTGTATGACTCTGTGTGAATTACCATACATAAAAGTGCAGGTAGTAATGTATTGCTTTTGTCTTGGTTTTCACAGGTGACTGGGGGGGAGAGTTGAGGTCTGTCCCACTCACAACTTGATGTTAGTGTCTCATCGGACTCTGATGATGATGATGGCCCTAGTGAGGCACAGATGGGGTTGTCTGTGGCTGACTCTGTCCCAGAGGTTGACATCCCTCTTCTGCTCCTATTGTCTCCGCACACAGTCAGTATGCCCACACATATACAGTCCCCAGAGGCCACAAACTTTGGACAGTCAGAGGATGGACACACTGAACAGGGAAGTGTGGCAACTATGGCTCCAGTGAGTATAGACACTGGCCATAGCCAGACAGCTAGCAACATTCCCACACAGGCGGATTGACAGGGGTGCTTGTAGGTGGCCTGCTGTCCATCCACCACCTTTCACTGGTGTCACATCTAGAGTCACTCGACATATGTTTCTGGCCATCATGGAGGGACAGGCACATTCTGAACAGAACACCAGATGTATTCTTAGGGTTATGGATGCAGCACAGTCTGATAAATGTGACTGCCTCCACCACATTGTGGACACCCTGGATCAGTTCACTGATGCAATGAGCAGACGGTGGGTTGTGACAGTGTCTGTCTTGGACCTCACATTGTCTGTGCTGGAATGGCTGGCCAGAGGTGGGCATTGGACCCATGGATGTAGGTCAGCAATGCCAACTGATGAGAGTCCACATGGCCATGCACAGTTACACTCCCATAGTGGCAGTACCTCCAGCACTACAGATGGAAGTATGCTGTCCACACCATGACAATGCAGGCCATGGGCACATGGTCCTGGGCAGTTCTGAGGGGGACACAAACCCAGCAGACAGCAGTCACAGCATGGTGGTGCCAGTGCAACTCCTGGCAGAGACAGTTCCCGTGTTCATGGCAGGAGATGGTGAACTGTCCACTCTACCATGTATGGTCTACAACTGTCTGACATACACATATGTTGGGCTAGCATTGGGCTTGACTGTGTACACGCACACACTCAAACACCACTATCACATGCAGGTCACCTACAGACACACACGGCACCTCTCCATGGCCCATCTAACTCCCACCCCTTCCTGACTCACAAACATGCTGTCAACTGTTTGGCACAGCCAAGGCCTCCAGTACCCACACACCACACCCCCTGCATGTGATACCTGTGCCACATCCTTCCCATCGATGCAGGGAAATGAAGCTATGTGTCTGATGCACAGGGTGACTACGTTACTCGACATGTACATGTGTAATGCAGTACTGTTTTGCCATGCCACTTGTTGTGATACACAACAGATAATGCATGCCGGGATGTGTCATGACTACGCACCAAATTTTGTGTACCTTATGTTGCATGATGTTGTACTGGTGGTAGTGTTATAGGCTGACATTTGTCTCACAGACCTGTGTATGTTTCTATTCCAGAAGTATGAGGGAATGATCTATGGACCCATGGTGGCAATGCAGCAACACAGGATGGGATGGCAGCACAGCAGAAATATGATGTCAGCAAGGTACAGCAGTATACATGCATGGCTCCTTAGGTGCATATGTTTGTAACAGTCTAACAGGGAGAATGGGGTCAGTCTGCATAATCATGCATTCATACTTTGTGATAATGTCTGCTACCCTTGATGCGTGTCACCTGGGCTCTCTGAACATATATCTACAAGGTATGGTGATGGAGTTGACACACCTACAAATATCCTGAATCTGGATGTTATGTTCCCAGGGTTTGACTCTCAGACACGTGTGTATACACCAGCTGGCATACCAGTCTGTACATGGCATACACATTTGGCAGCATGCCCTGCTGCCCTACTACTGCCATAAACCTTGTCATAGCAGCCAGCAGGGACATGGATGAGGGTACATTAGAGTGTACAGCACCCAGACTGAGCTAAGTCATCTCTCTGTACTGGCTGTTCAGGCAACATGTACAAAGGACCCACTTAGGTATCCACAGTACTGTCAATACAGGGGTCACTACATGGTCCACTGATGGCAGACATACGCAACAGAGGGACATCCAACTCCAATAGTTGTTCTGTAAGTAGCAGTGCTCAACAGGGCACAGTCACATATCGTCTACTGCTTGGACTGCATATCTCCACAGTACATGTGGGTACTGACTGTCTGTGGCTAACAATGTTGGCTGCTACCTGCTACTAGTGAGCACATTCAGATGACAGTGTGACACCTCACAGGGTCCTATCACATCATCAGTATGTCACCACTGTTCATCTGCAAAGTGTGTCAGTGCCGCCTGTGCCATTCAGCATTCTCATAGGTGATCTTTGCCATGCATACAGGACAAGGTGTATCCCCGCTTGATTGTATATGCTGCCTATCTCTAAGAAGAATAGTAGATGAATTAGTCACCCTAAGGACATTAAGCCACTATATGATGTTAGTACTACATGCTTGTGGTGACATTTGTATAGCAGATGCAACACACCCTTAACACAGACCTTCCATACTGGTACAGTATAGACAGCACCTTAGTGCCTTCTGCACATGCCATCTGTATGATTGGCTGGGCGGTTGTCATCTCAACACTGAGGGGGTGTGGCTGCATCTCCTGTGGAATTTGGCAATATGTGCTGTTCCTGTGACAAGGGGTAGCAATGTCTCCAATTGTGATGGCTATATAGCCATCATTGTAG